>NC_090736.1:10414023-10464894 GCF_036898095.1 Palaemon carinicauda | reverse complement strand
GTTTAGTCTTCCCTTGTAATTTATTTGTTTCCTTGTTTCCTTTCCTCACTGGGCTAATTTTTCCCTGTTGGAGCCCTTGGGCTTATAGCATCTTGCTTTTCCAAATAGGGTTATAGCGTAGGTTATAATAATGATAATAATAATGATAATAATAATAATGATAATAATAATAATAATAATAATAATAATAATAATAATAATAATAATAAATAGTAATAATAACAATAATGATAAATTTTAATAATAATAATAATAATAATAATAATAATAATAATAATAATAATAATAATAATATTACTACTACTACTACTGCTACTACTACTACTACTACTACTAATAATAATAATAATGAAAATAATAATCATGCAAAGTATGAAAATAGCAAAAGAAAACGGAAACTATAAAGCAAAATTGAAATACATTTGTAAAGTACTATTTTTGCCACAATGCGGTAAAGATAATACTATGTAGGCAACTCGCCAGGCACATGAGCTAACCAATGAGGGCAATGAGGAAATACTTACCTGTTGCAAACAGTTGTTTCTATAATTTACACCGTTAAGAATTTGCCGTAAAATCGGTAAAAATCCTGGAATATGTTAACGGGTATTAGCCGTTTTAAAAACGGATATGTTGACGTTAAAGATTGATATTACGGTCACCAACCCGTAAAAGATGATGACATAGTAAGGTGAAAATTACGGTCGCCTATATTTTACTGAAATAAGGCTGAGGACAGTATATTTTTACGGAGAATTTCCGATTAAAATTACGGTTTTTTAACAGTGAAAATTTCTCCTTTTTGCTGTAAGCTGCGTGATAAGTATAAAATCTTTCATCTGATTCAGTTCCTCTAATTCATAAATTGCCCCGCCCCCTAAAATAAAATTAGTTTTAGAATAGTATGAAATAATGGTTGAAATGAAATATTAAAATAAAATATTTAAAAAAAAAACATTATAACATTAAATCAGATAATTCATAAACAACTATGAAAAGACTTATGTCCGTCTGTTCAACATAAAAAAAAAAAAAAAAAATTCGTTGCAAGTTTGAACTTTTGAAGATCTACCGATTCAACTACCCGATTAGGAAGATCATTCCACAACTTGGTTATGAATATAATCTTTCCTCTGATGCACAAATTGCCCCCGGCTCTCTCTCTCTCTCTCTCTCTCTCTCTCTCTCTCTCTCTCTCTCTCTCTCTCTCTCTCTCTCTCTCTCTCTCTCTAAAAAAAAAAAACTAGTTTTAGATTAGAATGAAATAATTGTTGAAATAAAAGCATTGGCCCGATTCGAGTTTGGCATTCTCCGCCGGGTGTTTCTTAAATGATTTAAGAAAAGAAAGAAACAGATACCGCCGGGTCACTGAATTGCAGATGGCGTAAGCAGGAAAGGAACTTACTAGTAGATGATCAAAGTTAATGAAATTTAAGTAAGAAAGGGTATGTGGTTTATCATTTCATTCTATCCATTTATTTTTATTTCATTATTCACTAACCAATTTCTTTGATGAGATTGATATACGCAATGAAAATTAGTATTAAAAACATAAAGTACATTTTATTTGAGAAAATACAGTTTTCATTCAAATGAATTAATTTATTACTAAGATTATTAATGTATAATGAGCCCAGTTCACCCAATGGGTGACCTACCAATCATATGTATCCGGTATTATCAGACACAATTACAGGAAACCAGAAAATGCAGCACCACAGACGTGAAGATTATGTACGAGTCAAGAAGAAGTCCGGCGTCAATGACCTTAGATGTCAGGATGCCAGAAAACCTCAAATCAATCATTGAAGAAGAAGTAGTTAAAAAATAAGTTAAAGAAACCGATACGTTATTCTGTAGGATTTAGAAAGAATGTAGGCTACAGATGAGATCATCTGTGACAGGTGGCCGAGCGATTGTTACAGGAGGTTAGGTTTCAGATGTATAACTGGTAGGTAGTAGCAGGCACCAGCCACCCATTGAGATAGTACCGCTTGAGAGTTATGGGATTCTTTGACTGGCCAGAAAGTCCTTTTCTATGGTTACGATTCATTTTCCCCTTGCCTACACAGACATTGAATAGTCTGGCCTATTCTTTACCTATTCTCCTCTGTCATACAGCTGACAACACCGAGATTACCAAACAATTCTTCTCTCGAGGGGTTAACTACTGCACTGTAATTGTTCAGTGGCCACTCTCCTCTTGGTAAGGGTAGAAGAGACTCTTTAGCTATGGCAGGCAGCTCATCTAGGAGAAGGATTTCTCATGCTTGAGGGTACACTCGGGCATACTGTTCTATCTTGTTTCTCTTCCACTTGTTTTGTTAAAGTTTTTATAGTTTATATAGGAAATATTCATTTTAATGTTGTTACTGTTCCTAATATATTTTATTTTTCCTGTTTCCTTTCCTGACTGGGCTATTTTCCCTGACGGAGCCCCTGGGCTTATAGCATCCTGCTATTCCAAATAGGGTTGTAGTTAGCAAGTAATAATAATAATAATAATAATAATAATAATAATAACAATAATGATATATGTTATTAGAAGCAGAAATGGGTCCGAAGTAAACCAAGACTCCCATTAACAAGCGATAAATCAATGTCAAAGCCCCACTATACAAGAAGAACAAATATTCGCGCCATCGTGGCGAAAGGTGAAGTCCGGAAGTGGGTAAGTAATAATGACAGTGAGGCAGAGGACAGCAAGGAGAGTGTTGTTAGGTCTACCATGCTCTGCGATGGGAAGTGAAAACCTTCAGGGCCTTCCTCAATGGTCAGTTCTTCGGGATTCATTCTGATCTCCGTCCCCTGATGTATCTTCGTGACATGAAGATAGTGGATAGTCGCCTAGCGCGGTCACAGAAGGACCTGTCTGAATTTAACTCTGTTGTTAACTACCGTCCAGGTGATCAGAATGGCGCAGCAAACTGGTTATCCCACTGGCCCGCAAAAACTGACTGTTTGCTCGCTACTGAAGCTACCACTCCCAAGGACAGCAAGGAGGGTGTTGTTTGATCTACCATGGGAAAACTCCTCCCATAATATCAAGAAAAATCATACAATATCATTGACCAGAGGGTCACCTTAGTATTCAATCATTTCTTTAGGGCGTGTCAGGAAAACAGCAGGTCACGAATCAGGCACCTATGCCCAAAGATCTACTTTTGCAAGGGGTCTTGAATTTACGTGGGGCCTTGTAGAAGTTAAGACCAGGAAGAGAAGCTAAAGGACACTAACATAATTAACTTCAAGGAGTATTGTGCTGTAGCAGACCTAAGTTTAATAAACAGAATGTTAAATGTGTAACTCCGTTTATCATTCAGATCCACGCTACTAATTTAGCCACTTATTACACACACACACACACACACACACACACACACACACACATATATATATATATATATATATATATATATATATATATATATATATATATATATATATATATATATATATATATGTACATACATACATATATATATATATATATATATATATATATATATATATATATATATATATATATATATATATATATATACATGGAACAATATGCGACATGGATACGAAAGCGGACAGAAAACACAAAATGAAATTATGAAATGTAGACTACCACATTCTCAAAAAAGAAGTATTTAATCAGATGGTCCTACCAGTGTGAAGTTATGCATCAGAAACTTGAGTGTTACTAAAGATTTAGAACATAAGCTAGTTACAATTTGAAGTTCTATGGAAAGAATAATGATGGGATTAAAACTTAGATACAGGAAAAGAGCAACATGGAAACAAGAGCAAATAAAAGTAGAGGATATTCTAACAACATGCGAGAAAAATGATTGACATGTGCCGGATATATAATGAGAATGACAGATAATAGATGGAGAAGACGAATAACAGAACGGGTCACCGGAGAGTGCAAACGAAGCAGGTGAAGGTAGAGAAAATGATGGATTGATGAGCTAGGAAAATTTGCGGATGTAGACTGCCATATAAAGACCATAAACAGACGTGAGTGGAAGGACATGTCTGAGGCCTCTGTACTGTAGTGGAGTATCATCAGCTGATGTTGATGATGGTCCATACCCGCAAATTTTCTTAGCTAGTCAGTCCATCGTCTTCTCTTCCTTCCCCTGCTTCTTTTGCGGTCACTAGGAACCCAGTCTGTTATTGTTTTTGTCAATTTATTGTCTGTTTTCTCATTTTATGTCCCATAGCTCTTTGAGTTGTAACTAACTTATGTTCTAAGGCTTCAGTAAGGCTCAAGTTTTTTATGCATGAGTTAATACTATAGTCCATTTCTTTTAGCGATGCATATTTGCACCGACTCGCGTCGGTGCCCTTTTAGCTCGGAAAAGTTTCCGGATCGCTGATTGGTTAGAATTATCTTGTCCAACCATCAGTGATCCGGAAACTTTTTCGGAAAAGTTTCCGGATCGCTGATTGGTTAGAATTATCTTGTCCAACCAATCTGCGATCCGAAAAGTTTTCCGAGCCAAAAGGGCACCGCCACGAGTCCGTGCAAATATGCATCGCTAAAAGAAATGGACTATAGTAGGACCATCTCATTAAATACTTGTCTTTTTAGAGAGAATGGCATTTTAATCTATATAACCTTTTATTTACCAATAGCTCTCCATACCATGTATATCGTTTTTTTGTCCTGGGGAAACACTTACGGGGTGTTCTAATTGCATACAATCATTAACAATCTCTAGAGGTTCATCCATAACGCTTATTTGTTGTCTGGATTTTCAATGAACATTATCCCATTTTTACTCATATTCATTTTTAGTCCTACATTTATGCTTTCTCTATTTAAATATTCTCTCATCTTTTGCAATTCCTTCCTTGATTCGCTAAACGGAACTATGTCATCTGCAAATCTTAAATTGCTAAGGTAATCCCCATTAATATTAATTCCTACATTTTCCTAATCTAAATTCTTACAAGCTTCTTCTAGACATGCTGTGAATAATTTAGAAGAGATGGTGTCTCCCTGTCTAACACCTTTCTCAATCGGAATTTTCTCAACATCTTTGTGTAGTTTTAGGATGGCTGTATTACCCGCATAGATATCTTCAAGTATTCTAACATAAAATTCATCTATTCCTTGTCTTTGAAGGGCTTTCATTTGCTAAAGTTTGGACAGAATCAAAAGCTTTCTCATAATTTATAAATGCCATACATAGTGGTTTTTCACAGATTTGATTTTTCCATCAGCTAGTTCATTATATGGATATGGTCAGTTATTGAATTTCAACTTCTAAAGCTTGTGTGCTCTCTTTGTTGATTAAAGTCTACTTGTCTTTTTGAATTGGTATATTGATAAATTTTTCCAAGCTCTAGGCTTAGAGGATTCTTGCATATATTTTGTCTAAAGTTCAGTGAGTTTTACTATTATGAAATCTGCTCCATCTATTATTAAATCAATTGTTAGGCCATCTTCTCCTAATTTGCCTCTTTCCATGCCTTTTAGTGCTTTCTTTACTTCTACTGTTACGTTTGGTACCGTCTCAGGTGTTTCATTATTTCTATTGACGAAGTTATAGCTGCTAACACTATTGTATAGCCTTTGAAGAAATCCTCTGCAATTTTCATCAACCCATCTCTTTTGTTGATTCTTTCCATTTTCATCCTCTAAAGCAAACATATGCTTGTGCCTTAAACCAAGTCTTCAGTTTATCAACATGATACTTCTTCTGTTTAGCGTTTCCTTAATTTTGATTTGTTTGTGTTACGAATATCTTAGTTTTTTTTTTTTAATGTTTATTGTTTTGGATAGTTCTGTTAATTCTATTTCATCTCTCTTAGATTTTACACTCTTTTCTAATATATGTATATATATATATAGATATATATATATATATATATATATATATATATATATATATATATATATATATATATATATATATATATATATATATATATATATATATATATATATATATATATATATTAGAAATAATTTGATATTAAACGAGATACATTCGAAAAAACTTCTAATAAATAGAAGATTAGTTAATAACAAAAGATTTATTAGCCAATAAGATTAAGAAGATTTTATTTTTCATTGAGTAATTATTATTATTATTATTATTATTATTATTATTATTATTATTATTATTATTATTATTATTATTATTATTGTTATTATTATTATTATTATTATTATTATTATTATTATTATTATTATTATTATTATTATTATTATTATTATTATTATTATTATTGTTATTATTATTATTATGATCATTATTACTTGCTAGGCTATAAAACTAGTTAGAGAAGCAGGATGCTATAAACCCAGAGACCCCAACAGGGAAAATAGCCCAGTGAGGAAAGGAAACAAGGGAAAATAGAATATTCTAAGTACAGTAACAACATTAGAATAAATATTTCCTATATAAACTATAAGAAATTTAACAAAACAAGATGAAGAGAAATAAGATAGAATAATGTGCCCGAGTGTGCTCTCAAGCAAGAGAACCCTAACTATTAATTAAACAGAAAATAAGCAGAGTAACTTAAAAACACTTAAAGTTATGAATAACAAACAACCCTTAGAAATTCAATTTTGTTGCCTCCATACGATTGTCAACTTTTTCATACTATTTTTTTTTTCTTTTTTTTTAATTGGCTTGTCTCCAAAAGCTATAGTCCACCAATTAGCTATTGTCCTTGAAATTGTTGTAAAACTGCTTAGGCCTACATTTCCATCAAGTTTATTCACAATATCTGCTAAAATCCTTCTTGTTCATCACCATTTTGAATTTCAAACTTAATTTCTGATATCTCACTTCCGGATTCTACTTTTGCTGTATTATTATTATTATTATTATTATTATTATTATTATTATTATTATCATTATTATTATTATTATTATTATTACTATTTATTATTATTATTATTATCATTATTATTATTATTATCATTATTATTATTATTATTATTATTATTATTATTATTTATTATTATTATTATTATTATTATTTATTATTTATTATTATTATTATTATTATTATTTATTATCATTATTATTACTATTATTATTATTATTGCTTGCTAAGCTACAACCCTAGTTGGAAAAGCAAGATGCGATAAGCCCGAGGGCTCCAACAAAAAAAAGTAGCCCAGTGAGGAAAGGAAATAAGGAAATAAGTAAATTAAAAGTGTGATCATGACTGTTAATCTTCTTAGCAATCAAATTTTATGCATCGCTCATAGACAAAATAGGCTTATCTTGTCGGCAATGGTAGTAGGTTGGCAAGGGCACCAGCCACCCGTTGAGATACTACCTCTAGAGAGTTATTGGGTTCTTTGACTAGCCAGATAGTATTATATTGAATCTTATTCTCTGGTTACGGTTTATTTTCCCTTTGCCTACACGTACAACAAATAGTCTTGCCTATTCTTTACACAATCTCCTCTGTCCTCATACACCTGACAACACTGAGATTACATAACAATTCTTTTTCACCCAAGGGGTTCACTACTGCACTGTAATTGTTCAATGGCCGCTTTCCTCTTGGTAAGGGTAGAAGAGACTCTTTAGCTATGGTAAGCAGCTCTTCTAGAAGAAGGACACTCCAAAATCAAACCATTGTTCTTTAAGTCTTGGGTAGTGCCATAGCCTCTGTATCATGGTCTTACACTGTCTTGGGTTAAAGCTCTCTTGCTTGAGGGTACACTCGGGCACACTATTCTATTTTATTTCTCTTCCTCTTGTTTTGTTAAAGTTTTTATAGTTTACATGGGAAATATTTATTCTAATGTTATAGTTTTTCTTAAAATATATAATTTTTCTTTGTTTCATTTCCTCACTGAGCTATTTTCCCTTTTGGAGCCCTTAGGCTTATAGCATCTTGCTTTTCCAACTAAGGTTGTAGCTTAGCAAGAAATAATAATAATAATAATAATAATAATAATAATAATAATAATAATAATAATAATAATAATAATAATAATAATATGGAAATGAGATTTGTAATTTTCGTCATTTATGAAAGAAAAATTTACGAAAGAAAAATAAGAAAATGCCTCAGAAGTCAACAAAGTAATAACTTGAGTGGATTCTGTACCAACCGTGTTTCACACAATTGTACATAATTCCTTTTGTATATATTATGGTTGTATCTTCGCTCTTCCCTCGCACTAAAACGAACATGAAAATTCAAGTCTGGTTTTTCCTCTGTGATTTTGTCTGTCTTGTGAACTTGTCATGTTCTGTTGCCTTGAGGTTTTGTATATAAGGAGAGTGTTCCACAACAATATAACTCAGTCGTTTCCAATCTGCCTTTGATTTCACAACTCCTCTCTCGGCCCGTCACATTGGTGACCCCGGAAGTCGACTCGCTTCCACCGCCTTCCACCCCCACCCCCTCGCCCCTCCATCGTTGGTACTATGACGGACTCTACGGCAGTTGGCGCTACGGCCTCTCCATTCAAACTTTCATCGTTTGCCAGTGGAGAGGCGTTTGCTTGGTTTCAACGCGCAGAAGTCCAGTTTCGTATCAGGGGCGTGACTCGCTCAACCACCAAAGCGGATTATGTTCTCGCGGCGATACCCGAGGACACCTTCCCAGAAATATCCGACTGGCTTTGTGAACAAGGAGACACCCCAATAGCGTATGACGACCTCAAATCATACCTTCTGCAACAGTACTCGCCGTCGCCAGCCGCCCGCATAGCAAAGCTTTTTCAGCTCTCGCAACAACCGTTGGGGGACCAAAGGGCTTCGCTTGCCCTCAGGGAAATGACCAGTATCGCTCGCCTTCAACCTGCCGCAGACGGCTCTCCTCGTGAGGTGAACCTACTCCGTGCCCTTTGGATACGCCGTTTACCTGAACCTGTGCGCGCTGCCATACCCGATGTCGATAGTTTACCCATAAAGGACTTGATGACCAAAGCCGACGCCCTTATGGACAGCCACTTCAAGACCTCCATCAACGCCTCCACCCCTGACGACGAGGATGCCTATTCAACGTACACCGAAGCTGACATGAATGCTGTAGGACATACACGCCTACCCCGTGACGTGCCGAAGCGGCGACAAAGCCGCCCACCACCCACCAATCGCTCGCGCCCCAACGAACGACTTCTACAGCCACTTACTACCTCCCATCCACCGCAGTTTTGCTACTACCACTTCAGATTCGGGGCAACCGCGAAGAAATGTGCCAAAGATTGTCAGTGGCCAAAAAACGTGTAAGTAGGCCATCGCTTGTGGCGGTGGCCTCCCATGTTTCTAATCTTTTCTTTTTACAGGATGCAGGAACGGGCGTGCGATTTTTGGTAGACACGGGTGCTTGTCGTTCTCTTTTGCCAAGGAAACTCTTCAAGGCACAACGTAGTCTGTCTACATCTGCCGACGTCCGCTTGGTAGCTGCCAACGGATCTGCGATACCCACCTACGGTTACGAGAGCCTCACATTATCGTTCGGAAACGGTAAATTCAATTGGAAGTTTCTCGTTGCTGACGTCACAATGCCAATCCTCGGTGCGGATTTCCTCTCTCATTTCCACCTTCTGGTCGATGTTGCCCACCGACGATTGGTCAACGCGGACTCGTACTTGTCGACACCTCTTCAACCCGCCCCCTCTAACCTCGCTCTCCACATCAGCGCACCCACGGATGCCTACGCCCACCTCCTCACGTCGTACCCGGAAGTTTTCCGTCCAGAACTTCGCCAAACGCCCACGGTTCCTGCCAAGCACGGTATTTATCACCATATCAAGACGACGGGACCCCCAGTCTTCGCAAAATTCAGACGTCTGGCACCGGAACGATTGGCAGCCGCCAAACAGACATTCGCCGAAATGGAGAAAATGGGCCTTTGCCAAAAGGCCTCCAGCCCATGGTCGTCACCCTTACACATCATTCTGAAGAAAGACGGCTCCCTCCGTCCGTGCGGGGATTACAGGCGCCTGAACATGCAAACAGAACCGGATCACTACCCCCTCCCAAACATTGCCGATGTAACCTCCTACCTGCACAAAGCAAAGGTTTTCTCTACGCTTGACCTCCTGAAGGGGTATTATCAGGTGCCTATGAACTCAGAAGACATCCCCAAGACCGCCATCACCACTCCGTTTGGCACATACACCTTCAATTACTCCTGTTTTGGCCTTCGTAATGCTGGGGCAACGTTTCAACGTCTCATGGATGGCATCTTAGGGGACCTCCCTTTCTGTGTATGTTATGTGGACGACATACTTGTGTTCTCCTCCTCAAAAGAGGAACACCTCCGTCACCTGCGCATCGTGCTCGACCGCCTGCAACAAAACGGCCTTGTAGTCCGGTACGACAAGTGTACCTTTGGCGCCAACGAAGTGTCGTTCTTAGGGCACCGTATCACTCCTGAAGGAGTCCATCCCCTCCCTGAGAAGGTAGCAGCCATTCAGAATTTCCCCACGCCCTCGACCGTCAAAGCTCTGCAGGAATTCTTGGGCATGATCAACTATTATCACCGCTTTCTGCCAGCCATTGCCGCCACTCTTGCTCCCCTCTACGCCTCCCTCAAGGGCAAGCCAAAGGACCTGAAGTGGGGTCCCCTTCAAGAAGCGGCCTTCTGCAATACAAAGAAGGCCCTATCAACTGCTGCGGCTCTCACTTTTCCTATCCCACACGCCCCTCTCCTTCTCTCCACCGATGCCAGCGACGTCGCTATTGGTGCAGTACTCGAGCAGGTGGTCAAAGGCTCGCCCCACCCATTGGCCTTCTTCAGCAGAAAACTGTCCAAGGCAGAATCGGGTTATTCTACCTTCGATCGAGAATTGCTGGCGGTGCACCTGGCTGTCCGTCACTTTCGCCATTTCTTAGAAGGTACGCCCTTCGTCATTCGCACAGACCACATGCCTCTGGTGCACGCCTTCACTCGACAGTCTGACGCCTGGTCCGCCCGTCAACGCCGACATCTCTCCGCCGTGGCTGAATACAATTGCACCCTACAATACGTCCCTGGGAAAATGAATCCCGTTGCCGATGCCCTGTCAAGAAACACGTTGGCTGCCGTTCAACTGGAATTGGATTACAACGCCCTGGCTGAAGCCCAACGACAGGATCCAGAGTATCAAGCTTGTAGGACATCCTGCACGTCCCTCCGTTGGGAGGATTTTCCCCTAGAAAACTCCAACACCACCCTTCTCTGTGACGTCAGTACTGGTAGACCGCGACCTTGGATTCCTGCTCCCATGCGCCGACAGGTGTTTGATTTCATCCACGGCCTTTCACATCCCTCGTGCCGTTCTACTGCACAGCTGCTGAAGGCAAAGTTCATTTGGCACGGCATTTCTAAGGATGCTAAGGATTGGGTCCGTGCCTGTACTTCTTGCCAAACTTCCAAAGTACATCGACACACGGATTCAGGAGTGGGCACCTTTCTTCAACCTCAGCGTCGTTTCGCACACATTCACGTCGACGTTGTAGGCCCCCTACCCACATCACAAGGACATCGTTACCTGTTTACCGTCATCGACCGCTCCACTCGTTGGCCTGAAGCCATTCCCATGGAAACTGCAACGTCCGCCTCATGTACATCTGCCTTACTCTCTGGATGGATTTCAAGATTCGGTATCCCTGAGCATATTACTTCTGACAGGGGAACCACTTTCACCTCTCAATTATGGACGTCATTAGCGAATCTCCTGGGCATCACCCTACATCACACAACGGCCTACAACCCCGCTGCCAATGGAATGGTTGAACGTTTTCATCGCACCCTCAAAGCAGCTTTGATGTCCCGCTGCAAGGATTGCAACTGGTTTACTCAGCTTCCCTGGGTCCTCCTTGGACTAAGGACCACTCCTAAAGACGCCCTCGACGTCTCGGCAGCCGAAATGGTGTATGGCGACCCATTGGTCGTCCCTGCCGAGTTTTTTCCTTCTACAACCTCCTCCGACGATCTCCAGCGCATACGTCACGTCGTGGGAAAATTTACTCCGTGCCGCCAGACTTACAAGCCCCCAGCGAAGCATCACATACCAACGGACTTGCACTCTGCAACGCACGTCTTCCTGCGCAACAACACCAGCAAGCCACCGTTAACGCCCCCTTACACGGGACCTTTCCTTGTGATCCGACGCAGTCCGAAAGCATTCCTCCTAAACATTCGGGGCAAAGAAGACTGGGTCTCCATTGATAGTCTAAAACCTGCTTATCTTCTGCCAGATGACCCGCCTACAGTTCGCCTCTCTAGATCAGGGCGCCCTATTTAACATGTACAGTATGTCATTTTTAAGGGGGGAGCCATGTACCAACCGTGTTTCACACAATTGTACATAATTGCTTTTGTATATATTATGGTTGTATCTTCGCTCTTCCCTCGCACTAAAACGAACATGAAAATTCAAGTCTGGGTTTTCCTCTGTGATTTTGTCTGTCTTGTGAACTTGTCATGTCCTGTTGCCTTGAGGTTTTGTATATAAGAAGAGTGTTCCACAACAATATAACTCAGTCGTTTCCAATCTGCCTTTGATTTCACAACTCCTCTCTCGGCCCGTCACAATTCTATAAACAAATGACTACCAGTGGACGGGCGAACTTTCGATGACACTATTGTTGAATTAATCTTTAGTTATGGAGAACATCCATTTGTTATCACTTTTAGTATCACAATAAAAACAATAATAAGGTAACAGTCGTCACTGCCAACACTGATAATTTTGTTTTTTTAATATATATATATATATATATATATATATATATATATATATATATATATATATATATATATATATATATATATATATACATATACTGTGTGTATATATGTATATATACATATATATAATTATACATATATGTATATATATATATATATATATATATATATATATATATATATATATATATATATATACATATATAATTATACTTATATACATACATATATATATACACACATATATATATATATATATATATATATATATATATATATATATATATATATATATATATATATATATATATATATATATACATATATGTATATTTATATATATGACTTTCATAATCCTATTTCTTCCTAAATTTACCCTTTTCCATTCCCGTCTATCTCATCAGATCAACGTCCCCTCACTAGTCTCCTGTTTCATCTCCTGAAAGAAGAAAAGAAGAAGAAGAAGAAAAAGAAGAAGAAGATTAGAAACAAAGAAGTAATTTTAGGTTGCATCTCTCTCTCTCTCTCTCTCTCTCTCTCTCTCTCTCTGATGGCGTCAGTAAACACGAGAGCAAAGTTTGCTTCCGTGAGCATAGGCCTATTTTTGAGCCCACCAGCTAGGCGTTGGTTGAGAGCAGAGACAGAATGCATACAATATATTAACTTATTTGAAATATATTGAGGGTAGGTAGCTTTGGACGGACTTCCAAATGAAAGAGAAAAGAAAAAGAAAAAGAATAAAAAGAAGAAAACAAAAAGGGAAATATGGTAAGCCAGTCTACGAATAAGAAAATTCTTGAGGTTTAAGACGATTGAGGTGTGCCACTCAGAAGCCACTGAGAGAGAGAGAGAGAGAGAGAGAGAGAGAGAGAGAGAGAGAGAGAGAGAGAGAGAGAGAGAGAGGAAAACCAGCTTGGCTTAATCACTCAATGGCTAATTACTCCTAACAGCGCTGATCTCTGACAGCTCATTTGTCGTTGATCTCTCCCTACCCCCATCCTATCCAAGGAGGTCCTGCAACCTCCCCCCCTCCCCCCAACATAGGATGTCTCAAGACTTTCCTCCGGAATGTCAGGGACGCTTTTGACCTGACTTTTTTTCTTCTTTTTTTCTTTCTTTTTCACCCTTTTTTTTCGAGTACCAACGCAAGTCAAAGGAATATTACTAGGTCTCTCGAGCTTCATTTGTTTTTGGAAAAGAGGAATCTTTTTTACCATACGTTTTTCTTTTTCACACTTTTCTTTGTTTTTTGGCCTTTTCATCACTCTTGTAAAAACATACAAATGGGAGAAGACAATTCTCTCTATGGTGATGAAGAGATTTTTCATTCTTTTGATTGCTGATTTATATATATATATATATATATATATATATATATATATATATATATATATATATATATATATATATATATACTGTACAGTATATATATATATATATATATATATATATATATATATATATATATATATATATATACTGTACAGTATATATATATATATATATATATATATATATATAATATATATATATATATATATATATATATATATATATATATATATATATATATATATATATATATATATATATATATATACTGTACAGTATATATATATATATATATATATATATATATATATATATATATATATATATATATATATATATATATATATATATATATATATATATATACTGTACAGTATATATATACATATATATATATATATATATATATATATATATATATATATATATATATATATACTGTACAGTATATATATATATATATATATATATATATATATATATATATATATATATATATATATATATATATATACTGTACAGTATATATATATATATATATATATATATATATATATATATATATATATATATATATATATATATATATATATATATATATATATATATACTGTACAGTATATATATATATATATATATATATATATATATATATATATATATATATATACTGTACAGTATATATATATATATATATATATATATATATATATATATATATATATATATATATATATATATACTGTACAGTATATATATATATATATATATATATATATATATATATATATATATATATATATATATATATATATACTGTACAGTATATATATATATATATATATATATATATATATATATATATATATATATATATATATATATATATACATATATAATCAATGCATATGAATTTTTCTACCAAACATCGGGACCGAACCGTGGTCTCTTCAAGTGAAAAGCAAGGTAAGTATAAATCACATCAGTTGAGACATTAAAAGAAGGATTCGCCTGTTGAGTTTAGCACAGTTTCCCTCCCGATCAAAGGCAAAAGGCCGGTCATGAATGGCAGAGGCAAGGGACAGTGACATTGCCCTATCAAGCAGGACAATGCATATGATCAGCACCCTAGCCTCCTCTCCACTCAACCAAGGACCAAGGAGGGACAGGTAATGGCTGCTGATGACTCAGCAGATAGACCCATAGGCTCCCCCCCCCAAACACCCGCCCATCCTTAGCTCACGCAAGTATGGTCAGGTTGCAGCGGCCAAATAAACTAAAGAGATGTAAACCTTTGGTTACTCAGTCCACATAGTTCAGAAATGTGTTAATATTTACTTGATACTCCATTACATAGAGTTCTAGACCTTGGTTTCCACACACACACTCACGCCCCTCAATAAAGTTATAATTTTCCTGGGATTAATTAACCTTCAAAGTTGTTTGATTTGTCTTGGCGTGTCTATTTTCTATTTGCCGTACTTTAAAAACAATGTGTGTAAGTCAACTTTTCTCTTTGGTGATTTTATGCACGCTGTGTTTGTATTTATAATAATATTTCTCTTTATTTGCTTCTTTACAATATATTTTACATTTGGCTATTACATTATCAGAATGCATGAACATCACACGAGGTTAGGCTGGAGATAAATAGAAGAAAGACAAAGATGATGAGGACGGAGTATGCAATGGAAGATGAAATATCATTGGAAGGAGAAAGGATTAATGAAGTAGAATCATTTAAGTATATAAGAACTATGATCCCCAATACAGGGTCTTTAGAAATAGAGTTTAGGGAAAGATTGATGAATGCAAATCATACAATGGCTAGGTTGAGTAAAATTAGGAAATCAAATCGCCTGAAATTACATATAAAAATCAGGCTATATATCAATTCAGTGAGATCGGTGTTACTGTATGGACATGAGTCATATTAGTTGTAGGTAGTAAGTTGGCCAGGCACCAGCCACCCATTGAGACACTACTACTAGAGAGTTATGGGGTCCTTTCACTGGCTAGACAGTACTTCATTGGATCCTTCTCTCTGGTTACGGTTCACCTTCCCTTTGCCTACACATACACCGAATAGGCTGGCCTATTCTTTACATATTCCCCTCTGTCCTCATACACCTGACAACACTGAAATTACCAAACAATTTTTCTTCATCCAAGGGGTTAACTACTGCACTGTAATTGTTCAGTGGCTACTTTCCTCTTGGTAAGGGTAGAAGAGACTCTTTAGCTATGGTAAGCAGCTCTTCTAGGAGAAGGACACTCCAAAACCAAACCATTGTCCTCTAGTCTTGGATAGTGCCATAGCCTCTGTACCAAGGTCTTCCGCTGTCTCTTGCGTTAGAGTTCTCTTGCTTGAGGATACACTCGGGCACACTATTCTATCTAATTTCTCTTCCTCTGGTTTTTTTTAAAGCTTTTATAGTTTATATAAGAGATATTTAATTTAATGTTACTCTTCTTGAAATATTTTATTTTTCCTTAAGTTTCCTTTTCTCACTGGGCTATTTTCCCTGTTGGAGCCCCTGGGCTTATAGCATCCTGCTTTTCCAAACAGAGTTGTAGCCTAGCAAGTAATAATAATAATAATAATAATAATAATAATAATAATAATAATGCAATGGAAGATGAAATATCTTTGGAAGGAGAAAGGATTAATAAGGTAGAATCATTTAGGTATTTAGGAACAATGATATCGAATACAGGGTCTTTAGAATTAGAGTTTAGTGAGAAATTGATGAATGCAAATCAGACAATGGCTAGGTTAAGTAAAATTTGGAAATCAAATCGCCTGACATTACATATAAAAATCAGGTTATATATCAGTTTAGTGAGATCGGTGTTACTGTATGGACATGAGTCATGGTAGTTGTAGGTAGTAAGTTGGCCAGGCACCAGCCACCCATTGAGATACTACTACTAGAGAGTTATGGGGTCCTTTGACTTGCTAGACAGTACTTCATTGGATCCTTCTCTCTGGTTACGGCTCACTTTCCCTTTGCCTACACATACGCCGAATAGGCTGGCCTATTCTTTACATATTCCCCTATGTCCTCATACACCTGACAACACTGAAATTAATAAACAAATTTTCTTCATCCAAGGGGTTAACTACTATACCCTAATTGTTCAGTGGTTACTTTCCTCTTGGTTAGGGTAGAAGAGACTCTTTAGCTATGGTAAGCAGCTCTTCTAGGAGAAGGACACTCCAAAACCAAACCATTGTCCTCTAGTCTTGGATAGTGCCATAGCCTCTGTACCAAGGTCTTCCGCTGTCTCTTGCGTTAGAGTTCTCTTGCTTGAGGATACACTCGGGCACACTATTCTATCTAATTTCTCTTCCTCTTGTTTTGTTAAAGTTTTTGTAGTTTATATTTGACGTATTTATTTTAATGTTATCCTGCTTTTCCAACTAGGGTTGTAACTTAGCAACTAATAATAATAATAATAATAATAATAATAATAATAATAATAATAATAATAATAATGATAATAATAATAATAATAATGACTATGATACAATCTCCAACAGATTATGTAGATTTGAGAACAAAGCCCTCTGAAGGATATTGGTAGTTAAACGGAAGGACAGGATTAAAAATGTAACTAGAAAAGAGATTACTCGAGAGTTATATGTGGATGAGATCATGACGAGGGGTAGATGGAGATGGTTTGGGCCTGCTCTTCGCACTCCCCAAGAGAAATTAGTTCAACAAACGTTCAGCTGGACTCCATAAAGCACTAGAAGAATTAGAAGACCTAGGCCTACATGGCTGAGAACTATGTAGCGCGAAGTAGGAGATGATGATTGGAGAAGTATTGATTTAAAAGCTCAAGATAGAGACGACTAGCGAAATCTAACCGAGGCCCTTTGATGATGATTACATTATCAAGCAGAAAAAATCGGTGAAAGATTTAAAACATGCAGCAATCTATTCCATTTACAAAATCTAAACTACACGAAAAAAAATCTAACCAAAATATTGAAATTTATATGAACTATTTTCATTTCAATAAAGGATTTGTTATTCGAATCGGTCAAACATAAAAGATATTCAAAAATAAAACCCCCAAAACTTTAGATAAAAACTGAATACCATTCACGTCAACTTTATGTGTAAAATAACACACGATGCTCAATATATAGGCCTACGGCTGCGGTTATTACTATTATTATTATTATCATTATTATTATTTTACCAGTTACGCTGCAACTCTAGTCGGAAAAGCAAGATGCTATAAGCTCAAGAGCTCCAACGGGGAAAAATAAGCCAGTCAGGAAAGGAATCAAGGAAATAAATAAACTACAAGAGGAAAATTAGCAATCAAATGAAATATTTTAAGAGCAGTGACATTAAATTAGATCCCTCCTCCACTGTCTTGGGTTAGAGTTCTCTTGCTTGAGGGTACACTCGAGCACACTCTCCTATCTTATTTCTCTTCCTCTGGTTTTGTTAAAGTTTTTATAGTTTATTTTGGAGATATTCATTGTTGTTACTCTTCTTAGAAAATTTTATTTTCCTTTTTTCCTTTCCTCACTGAGCTATTTTCCCTGTTGGAGCCCCTGGGCTTATAGCATCCTGCTTTTCCAACTAGGGTTGTAGCTTAGCAAATAATAATAATAATAATAATAATATAAACTATGAAAACTTCTAAAAACAAGGGGGCGAGAAATAAGATAGAACAGTATCCCCGAGTGTACCCCCAGAGCAAGAGAACTCTAACCCAAGACAGTGGAAAGCCATGGTACAGAGGCTATGACACTACCCAAGACCAGAGAACAATGGTTTGATTTTAGATTGTCCTTCTAGAAAAGCTGCTTACCATAGCTAGAAGAGTCTCTTCAACTATTGCCAAGAAGAAAGTAGCCACTGTACAATTACATTGGAGTATTTAACTCCATGAGCGAAGATGAATTGTTTGGTAATCTCAGTGTTGTCAGGTTCATGTGGAGAGAGGTGAATGTGGTAAGAATAGCCCAGACTATTCGGTGTATGTGTAGGCAAAGAAATTGATGAGTCGTAACCAGAGAGAGGGATCCAATGTAGTACTGTCTGGCCAGTCAGAGGACCCAGTAGGTCAGTAACTCTTGAGCGATAGTACCTGAACGGGTGGCTGGTGCCATGGCCAACCTATTACCGGGTCAAAAGTCTAGAGTCTAGACTATAGAGGGAGGTTCTGAATGGCAGAAGTTGACAAGGGGAGCGTAATCTATATATATATATATATATATATATATATATATATATATATATATATATATATATATATATATATATATATATATATATATATAAAATGGCACAGGCTTCAGTAATCACGCATATTATATACCTTCTCATTCATGTGCTCATATCCAAGGCCAGCGATACACACAATGAATGTGCTATAAATGACGTTAAAAAAAAAAAAAAAAACTTGACATCGTTCCAAAATTAACATCACTGCCACTGTGCCACATTTCCTTTTGTTTCTAGTAACCTATAAAATCAAAGCCCAAAAGCAACGGGGAAAAAGCCTTTATCCGAAGAAAGGGACAAAGCCTTTATCAGCCAGCGTGTATATATCTCAACGACCGGGATATTGGAAGAGGGGTGGGGAGGAGTGCGAGTAGCATCCCGGACGCCATGTTGAAGAGCTACGGACGTTTGCTTGCAGGTGGCCCTTCCTAAATTTTTCTCGGATTCAATAAGCCAGATGTGATATTTGGAATGGCCGGATTGCAATGGCCCGTTCCAATAGCTTACCTTAGTTTATATCCGTTAGATGCCGTATTATTTTAAGCTCCTGGACGACTCTCAATGGCCCCGTTTGAGCGGGAAGAGGAGCGGCAATTTTTTAAAAAGGCGGGAAAATAACCTGTGGCAGAAACGTAGATGCTCGTTTGTTTCTAGATATAAGCCAAATTAGACCCACTTTTGGAGACACTTTCGCTGAATTTGATTTTATTTGATCAGGTTATGTACTTACATGAGTTTTATTCTGATATTATATGTGGCGTTACCATTATCAAATGATGATGATGATGATGATGATAATGATACTATTATAATATTAGTAATCATCGTCATAATCACTTATAATAATTATAAGAGTAATAGTAGTAGCAGCATTAGTAGTATAGCAGTACTTGTAATTTGAGTATATTATTCATTAAATAAATATCTCATAAGAGATAATTTTTCTGGACTGCTTATATATAGGTCCTGGTATTTAATTTGATTCATCATCATCATCATCAACGGCTATTGACGCAAAGGGTCTCGGTTAGATTTCGCCAGTCGTCTCTATCATCATCTCACGCTTCATAGTCCTCAGACATGTAGGCCTGTGTCTTCCAACTCTTCTAGTACCTTGTGGAGCCCAGTTAAACGTTTGATGAACTAATTTCTCTTAGGGAGTGCGAAGAGCACGCTCAAACCATCTCCATCTACCCCTCATCATGATCTCATCAACATATGGCACTCGAGTAATCTCTCTTATAGTTTAATTTCTAATCCTGTCCTGTCCTTTAACTCCCAAATATCCTTCTGAGGGATTTGTTTTCTAATCTGTTTGATTAAGAAACTTAATTTTCATTGTATTGAAATAATATAAATCTTTTCCAGTTATGGAATTTATTTTCTCAAGGATCCAAGTTAAACGTTCTCTTGCAGTTTCTTATTGGTAATACAAAGGCCATGCTTAGTGATGCTTGTTATATGTAATCTTATTACAACAGTTATGATTCTACTTGGCCTTTTAGTTAGAGGCAAAGTTTCATTGAATTTGTAATACCCAACAAGGATTTCCCATTTTTCTTCTATGTATTATTATTATTATTATTATTATTATTATTATTAGAATCTAAGCCACAACCCTAGTTGGAAAAGCAGGATGCTATAATTCAAGGGTTCAACAGAGAAAAAATAGCCTAGTGAGGGAAGGAAACAAGAAAATAATCTACAAGAGAAGTAATGAACAATCAAAATGAAAATATATAAAAAACAGCAACTTTAAATTGGATCTTTCATATATAAACTATAAAAACTTGAAAAAAAGAAACAAGAGGAAGAGAAACGAAATAGAACAGTACTGCCGAGTGTACCCTCAAGCAAGAGAACTCTAACCCAAGACAGTAGAAGACCATGGGTCATATTCAAATTTCCTTTCCTTTCCTGTGAATGTACTTTTATTCGTGGGTACCAATTTTCGTTGTTTTATAAAAAAATGTTGGTTTGTGGATTCTTAAATTCGTGGATTTCCGTTTTGGAACTTTTACCTTCTTAGTTATTAGTTGAACCCCAATTATGATAAAGTGTTCATTTGCAATGCATTGCTTTTATTCATTTATTAAAGATTTTAATCATTAACACTGATTAAGGGATTACTTATCACTACAAATTGTTATAAAAAGAAAATTACAGAACTACAGCAAATTTACTTTTGAGAAACACATTAGGTTTGTGTCTTCTTCAATTGCACAAAAAATAGGCTTATTGAGAAAGTCTTACAAGATTTTTGGTGATCAATCTATTCTGAAGAGGTGTTTTAATTCTTTCATTCTACATTGTTTTTAGTATTGTTCTCCTGTCTGGTGTTCAGCTGCTGATTCTCATCTTAATTTGTTGGACAGAAACTTACGGTCTATTAAATTTCTTATTCCTAGATATTAATCTTTGGCACCGTCGTTCAATTAGTTCATTATGCATGTTCCATAAGATTTTCCATAACTCTGACCATCCTTTACATTCAGATCTCCCTGGACAATTTCATCCTGTTCGTAATACTAGGCAGGCAGTTAATTCTAATAGCCAGGCCTTCTCCATCATGAGGCTCAATACTACACAGTATTCTAGAAGTTTTATTCCAGCTGTTACCAAGTTGTGGAATGATCTTCCTAATCGGGTAGTTGAATCAGTAGAACTTCAAAAGTTCAAAGTCGGAGCAAATGTTTTCCTGTTGACCAGGCTGACATGAGTCTTTTTATAGTTTATATATGACATATGTGTCTTTGGCGTTGTTAATAGTGTATATAGGACATATCTGTTTTAACGTTGTTACTGTTTTTAGAATGATTTATTGTTAATTTATTCTCACCATTTCTTTATTTCCTTTCCTCACTGGGCTACTTTTCCCTGTTGGAGCCCTTAGGCTTATAGCATCTTGCTTTTCCAACTAGGGTTGTAGCTTAGCTAGTAATAATAATAATAATACCCAAGCTCTTCTAATATAGCATCTCAAGCTTGTTTTAGATCTCTACACACAGCAAGATGGAAAAACAATTTTTATTATATTTAATGTTTGTTATGTGTAGTGCTGAAAACATGTCTTGCTTTATGCATATTAGTAGCTAGTACTATTTTTGTTATGTAACGCTTTGTTATTTATTGATGAAAATATTGAAATAAATGTGAAATAAAAAACAATGATTTTAGTTTTATTTTATATTCAGAAAATATATGAAAAAATTCAATATATAGACAAAAAAATATAAAAAAGAATTAACTAGTAATCTATGAAAATGACTAAACCTACAAAAGAAAAAAAATAATTATTATAGTGCACACTAAAATGAAACATATTCACAATAACAAATAAACATAATTAGTAATTCACAGTGTTTTAGAAAATGTAGGTCACCAACACAAATCGAATGTGTGCTAGTTCAGTTCCAAAATCTGACAGTGTATAAAAATTTTCGTTGGATTTGTAAGTTCGTGGATTCACCCACCCACAAAGACCACGAAAATTGATACACCACGAATTAAAATACTTTCACAGTACTATACATACTTTTTTATTTCTTTTTTTTTTTTTTTTTTTTTTTTGACAGGAGGGACGACGAGCAGTTGGTTCTGGGCAGGTCTTTAGAGAGTAGACTACTAGACCAATGCTCTTTTCTCAATTTTCTTAAAAAGACTTATAATTTTGGTCGATGTCACAATTGTATAATAATGTTGATCCTGTTGTTCCTTTGAATGAGAATCTAGTCAACATAACTTGATAGGTGTATCTGTCTTTTGTCCCATAACTATTTCTGATTTACATTAACGGCATAGATTTGTGGTTAAGTAGTGGAATAGCCAAATTTGACGACAATACTAGACTAGGCCAAATACTGCGAACTCGTAAGACATGGAAGCCTTGAGAGAGGACATAATAAATATAGGAGAATTCATTACTATTATTATTATACTACTATTATACTATTATACTATTATAAGAATTAGATTTTACATAAAAGACTTTTCAAATCTAATTTATAGAAATTGTTTCTTTAAAAAGTTAGTCATAAAAACAGAGAAATTCCAAGTCTGATAAAATGTCCAAAAGAAATAATTATTCTGTGAAAATATAGATATCTCTCTATTAAAAACTTTGCTAAAATTACTTCAGTTCTCCTTTCTATTTATTTATCTTTTTTTGCGATTTACATAGAGAAACAATTGATTTTATTTGTTATGATTTATTGGTGTCAGATTCTTTAGGCCTACTCCACTGCTATGAGATGCATTAAGATGGTTACATAATCATTCACGGGTAGTTTAATATCTTAATTTGGTAAATCTATTGTTGATTTAGCAGCAGATTCGGCCTTTTTATTTCCAGGAATCTGATATATTTCCATATTGATCCCCTGCGAATAAAAACTATCAGAGCTCTTTAATTTTCACTAGGCTACCAAATGGTTTTTGTGCGTGTAACCCTTTAAGGCTTCTATGTCCCTTCTAGAATCATTAGGCCTATAAATGATAAACGTATGGTTTTCCTTGTCTTCAGTTGTTTTAATTACGCCAATTGCTAATATAATGGCAAATAGTTCGGATGTAAATAATGATACTTCAACCAGCACCCATTAAAGATTTGGAACCCTTCAGTATAATGAGGTCCTTTCTTTTGAATATGTTCCAAGGTATGTTGTGTATGGTGACTAGGAGTATAACTATATTTCTTTGACAGGGCATGAAGATGAGAGCATATTTTAGTTTTCTTTAAGTTTCAAGGTGGAGGAAAGAGAGACGGTTGAATAATATTCTTTTTGATGTTTTGTAGATCGTTTATGGAGGGGAGCCAGTTGGTCTAGGGCAGAGGTTCTCAATGGGGGTGAAATTCACCCCCAGGGGTGAATTTTGGATTTTCAGGGGGTGAATTGTGACCAAAGTTAGTTTATGGGTGAGGAGAGCAATTACAGGCTTTGGCGTACATAGCCTGTCACGTGGGCTGGGATTATATTCTGTGCTGGCCTAGGGATTAAACAAGTGACCACCCAAGTTAATCCTAGGATTGGAAAAGGTACTGAGGAAGAGACAGATGGCTAGGGAATTAAGTTGGTCCCAAGAAAATTACTTGGCAACTCCATGGTTGGGATCTCCTGGACTATAAATAACTGAGAAGCTAATACCAACTTCAGTCTTGAATTGTCATCAGTAAGTGTCTGAATGAACCTTATTTCCAGGATTGTATCTTCAAGACTCTAAGTAAGTACAATAATTTTGTTTCTTCAACTGACTATGCATGCATGTGTGCGTGTTAACCCATACAATTGGGGAAAATTTTATCAAGCCTTGCGCTCTCAATGTGGTGGAAATTGTGTTGGGAAATGAAATGAAGAAAAAAATTGCACAGGTTCCATTATCAAACAGTGCTGTTCAAAGGAGCATAAGTGATATGGCCACTGACATCAAGGATCAAGTTGTGCAGGAGATCAAGTCTTCAGCATTTGGCTTATTTTCAATTCAACTTGATGAATCAACTGATGTGTCATCATGTTCCTAGTGAACATGCAAGGTATGTTCACTCAGGTTCATTTAAAGAGTTTCTCTTTTGTTCTCTTGAACTAACTACCAAGGCCTCTGATATTTTGGAGAAGGTTTCATTTTTTTTTTAATAATAAGATCTTTCGTGAGATAATATCAATGGGTGTTGTACAGATGGAGCACCAACTATGTTAGGGATAAAATCAGGATTCCAAGTATGTGTGAAAAATCGAGCTCCAACAGTGAAAGGCATTCATTGTATGATCCATTGTCAGGCACTAGCCTCAAAAACACTTCCTGCTTCGTTAGAGAAGGTTTTGGATCAAACAATTAAAATTGTAAATTTCCTCAAAGGAAGGGCACTCAACTCGCAACTTTTCAAGCAGTTATGTACTGATATGAATGCAACCTATCATTCGCTTCTTTTTCACACAAATGTTCGTTGGCTGTCAAGAGGAAATGTAACTGAGCGAGTATTTGATCTTAGAGATGAGCTCAAATTGTTTTTTGAAGTGCAAGATTAAACAGAATTTCCTGCCTGGCTAAGTGATGAGGAATGGATCATGCGTCTTGCCTATTTGGTTGATATATTATAAACTGAATCTTCAGATGCAAGGAAGAAATACAAACATTATAAAGTTCGTAGATGCCTTGAGAGCTTTCATAAGCAAGCTTGAAAATTGGAAGTGAAGGGTAAATGCAGGAAATGTAGCAATGCTAGTTTTGTCATCCATTCTTGATGTTTGTGGTGAAGACAAGGTGCTTCCTCAATTTGCAAAAAAATGAAATTTTGCAGCATTTGACAGCACGGGAAAATGAATTCAGACGATATTTTCCCGAACTTAGTGATGATGAATTGGATTTAGTCAGAAATCCAGTCAAACAGTCAGTTGATAAAGTTCCTGAAGATTGTCAAGAGGAGTTTGTGGAGTTAAAAACTGATTCGGGTGTAAGAGATATGTTCGATGAGAAATCATTTAACAGAATTTTGGCCTCTGATGTGCGATTCCTATCCAAAAGTGGCAGAAATGGCTATCCGTGTATTGCTTCCGTTTGTGTCCACATATCTTTGTGAGTCAGGCTTTTCAACTCTGTTACAAATTAAAACAAAGCAGCGCAGTAGATTAGAGGTAGAAAATGACCTGCGTTGTGCCCTTTCAAGCACTCATGCGTGTATCCCAGAATTGGCAAAGAAAAAACAATCACAGGTTTCGTCAATCGTTTAACTGTAATCTTCTGAAGAAAATAATTACAGGTTTATAATATTTTGTTACCCTATCGACCTTTTTCTTTATTGCATTAGCTTCAGTTTGGCCTGTCAAGTATTTTAATTTTATTCAAGTTTTATATATCCATCGATATTTTCATATTCCATTATAAAAATAATCCATGTAAAGTTGTAAATGTATAATATATTTTGAAAGAAAATAAAAGGATTTTTAGTAATATTTGCATATTATTTGCAGCACTTTTTGAGACAGACAATCTTGGAAAAGACGGGAAGTGTTGGAGGGGGGGAATGACATCATTACAAATGGTGAAAGGGGTGCATAGGCCAAGAAGGTTGAGAACCCCTGGTCTAGGGGTCACCGTTAGCAGTACTGGTTATCTCACCCTATGTAAGGAAAATATCTCCCTCGGTTAATCAAAGGGTGTTTCTTTCCTGGGGGGATTAGTGCTACTCAGAAGGGAAGGCCGTCGGCCTACAGAGGCTATGGCGTCTGGTAGATTCTAAGAATATTGAATTTTAATTCTCAGAAGAATGTTAAAGTCAAACAGCGACTATTGTGCACTACACGTGTTGTCTGTAAACAGCGGGATGAGACTAAAGCAAAAGAAATATATATTTCCGCCATAAAGAAGAATTGCCATATTATTATTATTATTATTATTATTATTATTATTATTATTATTATTATTATTACTACTTGCTGAGCTACAATCCTAGTTGGAAAAGCAGGATGCCCTGGGACTCCAACAGGGAAAATAGCTCAGTGAGGAAAGGAAGGAAGGAAAAATAAAATATTTCAAGAACTGTAACATTAAAATAAATACATCCTATATAAACTATAAAAACTTTAACAAAACAAGAGGAAGGGATGGAATAGTGAAATCGAATGTACCCTCAAGCAAGAGAACTCTAACCCAAGACATTGGAAGACCATGGTACAGAGGCTGTGGCACTACCCAAGACTAGAGAACAATGATTTGATTTTGGAGTGTCCCTCTCCTAGAAGAGCTGCTTACCATAGATAAAGAGTCTCTTCTACCCTTACCAATAGGAAAGTGGCCACTGAACAATTACATTGGAGTTGTTAATCCCCTGATGGAAGAGGAATCGTTTGCTAATCTCAGTGTTATCAGGTGTATGAGGACAGAGGAGAATATGTAAAGAATAGGCTAGACTACTTGGTGTATGTGTAGGCAAATGAAAAGTGAACTGTAACCAGAGAAAGGGGTCCAATGTAGTAATGTCTGGCCTGTCAAAGGACCCCTTGACTTTCTAGCGGTTGTATTTCAACGGATGGCTGTTGCCCTGACCAACCTACTACCCTAGATTGCTGATGAAGATTTTTTATGTGTGTGTGTGTGTGTGTGTGTGTAGTCTCACCATACTGCCGAATATTCATCTATACTTGTACATTCTCATTAAACCGATAAAAAGTGAATAGAATCAATATAAAGGTAAAGAAGAGGCGAGACATCGCAGGAGCAGAGTGACCAAAGCCGCCCTCGGTCTAAGTCCCAAAGTCGAAACTTAATTTGTAAGGGAGCGGTGCGAGAATCCTGATGCCGGAGAAACCACTTTCCAGCTGAAAATAATCTTTTCGAAGAGAGGAATTGGCGGCAGAGGAAAAAAAAAAAAAAAGAACTCAGAGGGAAAAAAGGAGAAGTCGGAGGATAAAGGAGAAGCAACTCGGTCGCCGGACCCCGCTGAAAGAGGCCGAGAGTCGGGGTCATCAAACGCCGATTGTGTAAAGACTGGCTTGACAATACACCCACCATCTCTCTCTCTCTCTCTCTCTCTCTCTCTCTCTCTCTCTCTCTCTCCTCTCTCTCTCTCTCTCTCTCTTTATGTATGTTTTTAATCTCTCTCTCTTTATGTATGTTTTTACTCTCTCTCTCTCTCTCTCTCTCTCTCTCTCTCTCTCTCTCTCTCTCTCTCTCTCTCTCTCTCTCTCTCTCTTTATGTATGTTTTTACTCTCTCTCTCTCTCTCTCTCTCTCTCTCTCTCTCTCTCTCTCTCTCTCTCTCTCTCTCTATGTCTGTTTTACTCACTCTTTGAAGATGAAACAGAAACAATATAATCATCATAAAATTATAACATATAAATATAAATAAATATATATATATATATATATATATATATATATATATATATATATATATATATATATATATATATATATATATATATATATATATATATATATATATATATATAATGTATGTACGTATTAGTATGTGAATATAAATCTGATATAAAATGACCACTAAGAAAAGCAAAGAAGAAAGGAAATTAGTTTAAAATGATATCAAAAGTAGCAATAAATTACTAATTATTTATTTTTGCTATGACAATCACTTAAACTATCATAATAATGGTCATTGAAAAAAATTAATTTCGATCTAGTTTTCATCATGGAAGAGCAGAAGTTGTATACTTTGCAGATCTTATGAAGAATATCTTTTATCTTGTAATCATTTATACCTCAAATTCTACATAACACAGTTAGAGATGGCAATGATCATAGCACTGATGGGGGCCCAAAAATAATGTTTTATACAGCCTAAATGGTCTCTTTGATCCTTACCAAGAGGAAAGTAGCCACTGAACAATTACAGTGCAGTAGTTAACCCCTTAAACGTAGAAGAATTGTTTGGTAATCTAAGTATTGTCAGGTGTATGAGGACAGAGGAGAGTATGTAACAATATAGGCCAGATTATTCGGTTTATGTGTAGGCAAAGGGAAAATGAGCTGTAACCAGAGAGAAGGCTCCAATGTACTATTGTCTGGTCAGTCAAAGGACCCAATAACTCTCTCTATCGGTAGTATCTCACCGGATGGCTGGTGCCCTGGCCAACCTACTACCTAACAATTACTTTTAAAGTCTCACCTTCTAACTGTTTCCAGAATGCTAAAATAGCTGGCTACACCATTACTTGCACTTACTGCGAGCGAGCTGTTAAAGGTTTTAAAGGTTTAAAGGTCGCTCATGAATGGCAGAGGCAAGGGACAGTGACATTGGCCTAGCACTCAGGACAATGCCCTTGAGACTGACCATATATTATATGATCAGCGCCCAAGCCTCCACTCCACCCAAGCTAGGGCCAGGGAGGGCCAGGCAGTGGCTGCTGATGTCTCAGCAGATAGACCTATAGGCTCCCCCAAACCCCCCAACCTTAGCTCACAAGGATGGTAAGGTTGCAGACACTAATGACACTAACGAGTCTGAGCGGGACTCGAACCCCCGACTGGCAAACACCAGGCAGAGACGTTACCAATCAGGCCACTGCAACCTGTGGCGAGGTGGGTGCAACTAACTTTATTTTAACACACAGAGAGCTTCTATACGAGAGCCTTCAATAGAAGAAGGTTACAATACAGCCACTACTCAGAAGACTAAATTCATTGGCAGTTCTTTCCTCAGACAGACTCAATTATTAAAAATATTACTAATGAAATTATTAAGATTATTATTACTATTATCAAAATTATTAGAATTATTATTATAATTTTTTTTAGAAATATTACTGTTAATAAAGTCATTAGAATTTAACGATATATGATTTTAGTTTGTTTCAAAACCTTATACTGAAGCCTCATCATCAGCACGTTGGCCCATGCATATCTTTGTCTCGCCCATATTTTGAAACATCTTTTACCTTGTTTTCTTTATTCATGATCCGTCTTTCTATCGACTAAATATTCAAATCTTGTTATATGATGCATTTATTTTCCCAAATACTTGTCTTCTCCTTTCATGTTCTGATTATTATTATTATTATTATTATTATTATTAGCCAAGCTACAACCCGAGTTGGAAAAGCAAGATGTCATAAGCCCAAGGGCTCCAACAGGGAAAAATAGCCAAGGAGGAAAGGAAATAAGGAAATAAATAAACGATGACAATAAATTAACAATAAATCATTCTAAAAACAGTAACAGCGTCAAAACAGATATGTCCTATATAAACTATTAACAATATCAAAAATAGATATGTCATATATAAACAATAAAAAGACTCATGTCAGCCTGGTCAACATGAAAACATTTGCTCCAACTCTGAACTTTTGAAGTTCTACTGATTCAACTACCCGATTAGGAAGATCATTCCACAACTTGGTCACAGCTGGAATAAAACTTTTAGAGTACTGTGTAGTATTGAGCCTTATGATGGAGAAGGCCTGACTATTGGAATTAAATGCCTGCCTAGTATTACGAACAGGATAGAACTATCTTAGTATTATCTTCGTAAATTGGACCGTAAGATTCGCATCATATATTTTACCATTATTTGGATCATTTATTCCAAAGAAATTCTTGGGCTTTCTGCGCCATTTACAGGTAGTAGGTTGACACCAGCCACCCGCTGAGATACTACCGTCAGAGAGTTATGAGGTCTTTTAACTGGCTAGATAGTATTACATTGGCCCCGACTCTCTGGTTACGGTTCATTTTCCCTTTGCCTACACACATAGGGTGAATAGTTGGCATATTCTTTGCTTATTCTCCTCTGTCCTCATACATCTGACAATACTGAGATTACATTACCATTACAAACAATTTTTCTTTGTTCATGGGGTTAACTACTGCACTGTAATTGTTCAGTAGCCACTTTCCTCTTGGTAAGGGTAGAAGAGACTCTTTAGCTATGGTAAGAAACTCTTCTAGGAGAAGGACACTACAAAATCAAACCATTGTTCTCTAGTCTTGGGTAATGCCATAGCCTCTGTACCTTAGTCTTCCACTGTCTTGGGTTAGAGTTCTCTTGCTTGAGGGTAAACTCAGGTACACTATTCTATCTTATTTCTCTTTATTTTGTTTTGTTAAAGATTTTATTGTTTATATAGGAGATATATATTTCAATATTGTTACTCTTCTTAAAAATCTTATTTTTTCTCGTTTCCTTTCCTCACTGGGCTATTTTCCCTGTTGGAGCCCGTGGGCTTATAGTATCCTGCTTTTCCAACTATAGTTGTAGCTTAGCAAGTAATAATAATAATAATAATAATAATAATAATAATAATAATAATAATAATGATAATAATAATAATAATAATTTGCTTCATTCAAATAACACAGATACCCAGGTATATCCATACGCATATTTATTTGTAAATATCCATGTAATTATATATGTATATATTTGACATATACAATCACCTAAATATATTATATATGTATATATATATATATACATATATATATATATATATATATATATATATATATATATATATATATGTGTGTGTGTATTTATATATGTATATATATATATATATATATATATATATATATATATATATATATACTGTATATATATAGATGCATATGTACATATAATACATATACATATATACACAATATATTTATGTATATATATATATATATATATATATATATATATATATATATATATATATATATATATATATATATATATATATATATATAATTTGCGTGTATACACATATCTTCTGTGAATTTACGTGTGCATGCATATGTATACTTATCTAAGTTGGATCATGCGTGTGGGCATAGTTGCATAAATATCAGTCCTACTTAAATCCAATGACCACATCACTATGACACAAAAATACTGAAAAAAATATATAGTGATCTCCTTTGGAAAAAAAAAAAAAAAAAAAAAAAAAAAAAAAGTGCATCATCAAGCAATAATCCGGGTCCTGCCTTTTCAGCCGAGTCATAAACTGCTTGCATGGAGGAAGTGCAAAGCATAAAAAAATGGATTTTCCTGCAAGCGCTTTTACGCGTGGCTCTCTCCATGAGATTCCTTTTCGGGAGTCCTTAAGGAATCCTTATTTCATCGTGAGATAAGGCTTTGGGTGCTGGAGTCTTAGATGAAGTCACTACATCTCCTTCGCTTGCTTTCTCTCCTTGCAAAGATCCCTGATCCAATGTGCAATTTCTGATGATCATACTGACGTACATTATTAAAAAAAGACGCCATTTTAATCGGAAATTCTCCGTAAAAATAATTCTCAGCCGTATTTCAGTAAAATACAGGCGACTGTAATATTTACCCTTACTTTGTCATAATCTTTTACGGGTTGGTGACCTTTTTACCCTTACTTTGTCATCATCTTTTACGGGTTGGTGACCTTTTTACCCTTACTTTGTCCTCATCTTTTACGGGTTGGTGACCTTTTTACCCTTACTTTGTCCTCATCTTTTACGGGTTGGTGACCTTTTTACCCTTACTTTGTCCTCATCTTTTACGGGTTGGTGACCTTTTTACCCTTACTTTGTCCTCATCTTTTACGGGTTGGTGACCTTTTTACCCTTACTTTGTCCTCATCTTTTACGGGTTGGTGACCTTTTTACCCTTACTTTGTCCTCATCTTTTACGGGTTGGTGACCTTTTTACCCTAACTTTGTCCTCATCTTTTACGGGTTGGTGACCTTTTTACCCTAACTTTGTCCTCATCTTTTACGGGTTGGTGACCTTTTTACCCTTACTTTGTCCTCATCTTTTACGGGTTGGTGACCTTTTTACCCTTACTTTGTCCTCATCTTTTACGGGTTGGTGACCTTTTTACCCTTACTTTGTCCTCATCTTTTACGGGTTGGTGACCTTTTTACCCTTACTTTGTCCTCATCTTTTACGGGTTGGTGACCTTTTTACCCTAACTTTGTCCTCATCTTTTACGGGTTGGTGACCTTTTTACCCTTACTTTGTCCTCATCTTTTACGGGTTGGTGACCTTTTTACCCTTACTTTGTCCTCATCTTTTACGGGTTGGTGACCTTTTTACCCTTACTTTGTCCTCATCTTTTACGGGTTGGTGACCTTTTTACCCTTACTTTGTCCTCATCTTTTACGGGTTGGTGACCTTTTTACCCTAACTTTGTCCTCATCTTTTACGGGTTGGTGACCTTTTTACCCTAACTTTGTCATCATCTTTTACGGGTTGGTGACCGGAATATCAATCCTTTACGTCAATACATCCGTTTTATAAATGGTAAAAATCCTGGAATAAATGTTGTCAATTTTTAACAGTGAAATTTCATGAAATTAAAAAAGGAACTAATTCTTAGTAGCATAAAAATGTATTGTGCAGTTTTAGTGGCACGTCCTTTTCTGATAATCATAGTGACGTACATTATTAAAAAAAAATGTAAATTTTGATAGGAAATTCTTCGTAAAAATAATTATCAGCCGTATTTCAGTAAAATACAGGCGACCGTAATTTTACCCACTTGTTTGAGGGTACACTCGGGAATACTATTCTATCTTATTTCTCCTCTTATTTTGTTAAAGTTTTTCTTATAGTTTATATAGGAAATATTTATTCTAATGTTACTGTTCTTGAAATATTTCATGTTTCATTCTTTCCTTTACTCACTGGGCTATTTTCCCAGTTGGAGCCCCTGCGCTTATAGCATCTTGCTTTTCCAACTAGGGTTGTAGCTTAACATGTAATAATAGTAATGACAGTAACTAAGGGTTACTGACCACAATATCACTCCTTTACGTCAATTCATACGTTTTTAAAACGGTATAAATCCTGGAATAAATGTTGCCAGGCATTTACCGTTTCTGTAATGAAATTTTTGTTTACTGTGTAATTTCATGAAATTATACAAATTAACTAATTCTTGGGTAGCATAAAATGTATTGTGTAATTTCAGTGACAGAAAAGAAAATCAACCAATTCTTGAATGTTATTGTTCTTAAAATATTTTATTTTTTCATGTTTCCTTTCCTTACTGGGCTATTTTCCCTCTTGGAGCCCTTGGGATTATAGCATCCTGCTTTTCCATCCAGGGTTGTAGCTTAGCAAGTAATAATAATAAAAATAACAATAATAATAATAATAATAATAATAATAATAATAATAATAATAATAATAATAATAATAATAATAATAATAGCGCATAAAAAACTTACATCTAACCAATGCCAGTTCATGGTCATTAAATCCTATTTCTCTATTAAAAAAGAAAAGAAAAAAAAAAGCAATACTACTTTTCAACACGAATTACCATAACCGACACAGGGTGTATGCGAGACCACAGCCAAGAGAAGACAATTCCTTGCATTTTTTCCTTTTTTTTCCTGAAGCCGTAGTAGTATCAATCTGGTGCCCATCCATTACAAGCCCTTGGGGCGAAATTCCGGGAACAAAAGGACTCCTCCAAGAGAGACGACCTGCTGGAGGACCGCGACTAGGAAACTCCATTATAGTGAAGTGCCTTAGCATCCTCAGTCATCATCTGTAGGAAACTTATGTCCGCCGAGAGTGTGTGTGACGCCGTCCGCGGGCGGGCGGGCGGCCCTCGGCTTTACTACTACTACTCCTCCTGGTCCCTCGGCCTAGGGAGGGGGGCAAAAGAAGCGTCAGGAGCCTCGGCTAATAGGTCCTCATGCCCTCGGAGAGAGAGAGAGAGAGAGAGAGAGAGAGAGAGAGAGAGAGAACAAAGGGTGTTAGTGTTAAGGTTATAAAAATATTTTTCGGAAGGGAAACACGAAAGGAGGTGGTTTGCCTCTTCACCGAAATCCTTATTCTTTTTTTTTTCTCAGGGCCGTAAAAGAGAGAGAGAGGGATAAAGGGAGGGAGAGAGAGAGAGAGCTCGGTCCCGTCTCTTTATGAAAGTAAGTGAACATACTTGGGTTTGTGTGTTTGTCTGTGTTTGTGTGGGCGTATGTGCGCGTGCTCTTAGAACATCAATAAATAAGTGAGCGGTGAATATATATATATATATATATATATATATATATATATATATATATATATATATATATATATATATATATATATATATATATATATATATATATATATATATATATATATATATATATATAGGCCTCTCTCTCTCTCTCTCTCTCTCTCTCTCTCTCTCTCTCTCTCTCTCTCTCTCTCTCTCTCTCTCTATATATATATATATATATATATATATATATATATATATATATATACTTATACATATGTATATTTGTACACATATACACACACACATATATATATATATATATATATATATATATATATATATATATACATATCATATACATATATATATATGTATATATATATATATATATATATATATATATATATATATATATATATATATATATATATATATATATATAATCATTACCACCATCATCATCATCATCACACCATGAGTCGTTACTAGTCCACTGCAGTACAAAGGCCTCAGACATGTCCTACCACTTGCGTCTTTTATGGTCTTCCTGTGCCTGTCCACGCCCACAAACTTCCTTAGTTCGTCGATCCATTGTCTTCTCTTACTTCCTCTGCTTCTTTTACCATCTCTAGGGACCCATTCTGTTATTCTTAACGTCCATCTATTATCTATCATTCTCATTATTTGCCCTGTCCATGTCCATTTCTTTTTCTTATATGTTTAGAATATTCTCTACTTTAGTTTGCTTTCGTATCCATGTTGCTCTTTTTCTGTCTCTTAGTGTTATTACCATCATTATCCTTTCCATATCTCTTTGAGTTGTAACTAACTCATGTTCTAAGGCTTTAGTAAAGCTCCAAGTTTTGGATGCATAAGTTATACTAATAGGACCATCTCATGAAATACCTGTCTTTTTATAGAAAGTGGCATTTTAATTTTCATAATTTCATTTTGTTTACCTAATACTCTCCATCCCATGTTTATCCTTCTTATACTTTCGGTCTCGTGTCCTGGGTAAATACTTACTGTCTGTCCTAAGTATATTATATACATTAACAATCTCCAGGGGCGCGTCCATAACTCTTATCAGTTGTCTACCTTTTCAATGAACATTATCTTAGTTTTACTCATATTCATTTTCAGTCCTATATTTTTGCTTTCTCTATCCAAATCTTTTATCATCTTTCGTAATTTTTCCCATAATTCACTAAACAAAATTATGTCATCTGCAAATCTCAAGTTGTAAACGTTTTCCCTATTAATGTTAATTCCTACATTTTCCCTTCAACCTATCTTCTTAAAAACTTCTTCTGTAATTTAGTGGAGATGAGGTCTCCCTGTCTAACTCCTTTCTATATCGGAATTTTCTCAATGTCTTTATGTAGTTTAAGAATGGTTGTACTTCCTGTATAAGATAATTGTATATATATATATATATATATATATATATATATATATATATATATATATATATATACTGTATATATATAAGTTTATGATATGTATATATATGCACAAACATATATATATATATATATATATATATATATATATATATATATATATATATATATATATATATATATAAATATATATATATATATGTACAATGTGTATGTGTTAATACAAACACACACACACACACACACACACACACACACATATATATATATATATATATATATATATATATATATATATATATATATATATATATATATAAACACCAACATTTTGGTGAACACATCACTCTGAAGAAAACATATTCATTCATTAGACAGGTTTATAAAAATTTGTCCATTGTATTCTAGTTGCCGTAAAATTCATTAGTGTCACCTTCGTCTTAATGTAAGAATACACTGGAAAACTTCTGTAGATAAAAAAAAAAAAAAAAAAAAAAAAAAAAAAAAAAAAAAAAAAAAAAAAAAAAAACTGAATAAGATGGCAAAGAAACAAAGATCAAGTTTAATGTCTTTTTTAATGATCGATGTCTTTATGACCAATATTTCGCGATACATTAACCGCTGAGTGAAGCCATGATAATATGCTGACGTAGCAGAAGAGAATCTGAAGTCGTAACTTCGCTGAACTTAGCCGGGAAGAGATGCTTAAAACAATCTTTTATCGATAAATTGGCGAGTTCTTAGATATATACAATTTTTCTTAAATGTATTCGTCACCAAATACAGTTTATTCTAGTAGTCAGGCCTTCTTCATCATCATGCTCAATATTATACAGTATTCTAGAAGTTTTATTCCAGCTGTGACAAAGTTGTGGAATGATCTTTTTAATCAGGTAGTTGAATCGGTAGAACTTCAAAAGTTGTAACTTGCGGCAAATGTTTTTATGTTGAACAGGCGGACATGAGTCTTTTTATAGATTATATATAGATCTGTTTTAATGTTGTTATTGTTCTTAAAATATTCTATTTTGATTGTTCATAACTTCCCATATAGTTTATTTATTTCCTTATTCCCTTTCCTCGCTGGGATATCATTCCCTGTTGGAGCCCCTGGGCTCATTAATAATAATAATAATAATAATAATAATAATAATAATAATAATAATAATAATAATAATAATAATAATAATGATAATAATAATAATAATAATAAGTTAAGCCTACTCGTGTCTCGGTAGAAGAATACTTAGTGGGAATGCAAAACTATCAGGGGTAACTGGATGGTAATCTAAAAATTTTATTTTTCCAAATTCCAGGGTGCAGAATTGAATTAATATTCTTTGGTCCCTCGGAAGAGAGTCGAAAATTCTTTGAGTTCTGTTGGGTGGGGATCATAGATTATCATCCTTTGAGTTTCGGGAAAACAACATAGAATGTTCACTCTTTTATTTACTTTATTTATCTATGTTAGATACTACTGTACCAACCGTGTGTCACACGATCGTACATAGTTCATTTTATGTATATATTATGCTTGTATTTTTGCTCTTCTCTCACACTAAAAAGAACCAGAATAAACATGTCTGTTTTTCTGATCTATAACGTTGTCTGTTTTTGAACATGAAATTTCTTATTGCTTTGAGCTTTTGTATATAAAAGAGAGTATTCTATAATAAACTCACTCAGTTGCTTTCATACTGTCTTTGAGTCACAACCTTCTCTCGGCCCGTCACACTACCGCTAGAGAGTTATGAGGTCCTTTGACTGGCAAGACAGTACTATATTGAATCCTTCCCTCTGGTTACGGTTCACTTTCCCTTTTCCTATACATACACCGAATAATCTGGCATATTCTTTACACATTCTCCTCTTTCCTCTTACACTTGAAAACGCTGAAATTACCAAACAATTCTTTTTCTCTCAAGAGGTTAACTACTGCTCTGTAATTTTTCAGTGGTTACTTTCCTCTTGGTAAGGGTAGAAGAGAATCTTTAGCTATGGTAAGCAGCTCTTCTAGGAGGAGGACACTCCAAAATTAAACCATTGCTCTCTAGTCTTGGGTAGTGCCATAGCCTCTGTACCATGATCTTTCACTGTCTTGGGTTAGAGTTCTCTTACACTCTGGCACACTATTCTAATTTGTTTCTCTTCCTCGTATTATTTTGAAGTCTTTATAGTTTATATATGATTTTTTTTAATGTTATTATTGTTCTTAAACTTCTCTTGTAGTTTTTCCTTATTTCCTTTCCTCGCTGGACTATTTTCTCTGTTGGAGCCCTTGGACTTATAGCATCCCGCTAGGGTTGTAGCTTATCAAGTAATAATAATAATAATAATAATAATAATAATAATAATAATAGCAGAATTGAATTTCCGTGCTTTGAATTCAGGGGATCGTGTATGGGTTCGAATCCCAGTGAAGGAGGTAAAAGTTCTTCGGTGATTTAAGGCTTTTGTAGCTTTTGTTAAACATATTTTACTTTTCCTTGTTTCCTTTCCTCACTGGGCTATTTTCCCTGTTGGGGTCCCTGGGCTTATAGCACCCTGTTTTTCCAACTAGAGTTGTAGCTTAGCTAGTAATAATAATAATATTATGGTGAACTCACCAATGCTCTTCTATTTTCTTTTTGCTCAAGTGTTATAGATAAAGAATCGAGTATATATCTCTTTACCAATGATATTTTCATAGATTATCATTGTTATTATAATGTTTCATCATTATAATTATTATGATTGCATCGTTATTATTATTATCTTTTAATAATATGCAAACTTTAGTCAATCTTTTTATTTTGGGAAAGTTTGTTTGCTATCAAGCTTCCAGGTGTCCATTTGTTTTTTAAGAGAGAGAGAGAGAGAGAGAGAGAGAGAGAGAGAGAGAGAGAGAGAGAGAGAGAGAGAGAGAGAGAGAGAGTCGTTATAGAATAATAAACCCTTTGGAACCATAATCTCCAAACCAAATAGAAAAAAAAAAAAAAACCTAAGACAAATTCAAAGAAAGCCGCAAAAGAAGATTATCTGGAAAGTCCCTAGACAACAGGGAATTTCCCTAGCCACATATACCCCCTCACTACCTCTCCCCGCACTCCTATGTCCCCTACCTCAGCAGCAGCCTCTACGACTCTTATTAATTCAAGTTTGGGGCATCACGGAAGTCTATAAATCCCCAGCGAAAGCCACCAATTATATGACAGATCTCCGTGAATATTCGCCGAGCTGGGGGGAGGCCTGGGGTACGTTTTCTCCTTTCCTTTCTATTTACGAGACGCTATTCCCCCCCCCCCACCCCCCGACCCAGGCTCCTGTTAACACCGGAGAGATGGCACTGGGGATGAGGTGCCACTCGGCGCGGGGCTTGGGAGCCCGGGAGGGTCCCACGGGAGGGTCCTACCCGCCCCCATCCACATCCCGAAAGATCAGTGGTTGCAATTGCTTCTTGATCTCCTGGGTGAGAGCCCGGGGCTTAGCTCGAGATCCTTCCAGGTCCTTTACTTCTTTATCCTCTTAAATTGTTGTTTAATTGTCTTGAGGTTAATTGGTCCCTTACCTAAACTTATGGATTTTGCAGGAGTCTCTCTCTCTCTCTCTCTCTCTCTCTCTCTCTCTCTCTCTCTCTCTCTCTCTCTCTCAATAAAATATAAGTATTATCGATTGGTACAGGATATATATGTATAGAATTATTAGAAGAAGGAAGTATCAGAAGAATTATGAGATGATATGAAATTATTAGTGGTACGAAAGTGTGTATGTATAAATGACATCCAATTACTTAACCTATAGTATTTGTAAAGTTTTTGTGTCATGTAACGGGGTTTATCTGGAATTTATTCTTCATTTTTTTCCGGTTAATATTTAAAAAATTTTCTACTTTTATCACAAATTTATTTTAATTTTTTTTCTGGTCAATATTTAAACGTTTTACGGCATTTATCACGAATTTATTCTTCTATTTTTCCGGTCAATATTTAGACATTTTACGGCATTTATCACAAATTTATTCTTCTATTTTTCCGGTCAATATTTAGACATTTTACGGCATTTATCATGAATTTATTCTTCAGTTTTTTTCCGGTCAATGTTTAGACATTTTACGGGATTTATCACAAATTTATTCTTCAATTTTCCGGTCAATATTTAGACATTTTACGGCATTTGTCACCGATTTATTATCCAATTTTTTCCTGTCAATACTTAGACATTTTACAGCATTTATCATGAACTTATTCTTCTATTTTCTTCCTGTCAATATTTACATATTTTACGGCATTTATCAAGAATTTATTCTTGAATTTTTTCTGGTCAATATTTAGACATTTTACGGCATTTACCATGAACTTATTCTTATATTTTTTCCTGTCAATATTTAGAAATTTTACGGCATTTATTACGATTTTATTCGTCAATTTTTCCGGTCAATATTTAGATATTTTACGGCATTTATAACAAATCTATTCTTCAATGTTTTCCTGTCAATATTTAGACATTTTACAGCATTTATTACGAATTCATTCTTCTATTTTTTCGGTCAATATTTAGACATTTTACGGCATTTATTACGATTTTATTCTTCAATTTTTTCCTGTCAATATTTAGACATTTTACGGCATTTATAAAAAATTATTCTTCTATTTTTTCCTGTCAATATTTAGACATTTTACGGCATTTATAAAAAATTTATTCTTCAATTTATTCCTGTTAATATTTAGACATTTTACGGCATTTATAGAAAATTTATTCTTCAATTTATTCCTGCCAATATTTAGACATTTTACGGCATTTATTACGATTTTATTCGTCAATTTTTCCGGTCAATATTTAGACATTTTACGGCATTTATAACAAATCTATTCTTCAATTTTTTCCTGTCAATATTTAGACATTTTACAGCATTTATTACGAATTTATTCTTCTATTTTTTCGGTCAATATTCAGACATATTACGGCATTTATTACGATTTTATTCTTCAATTTTTTTCCTGTTATTTAGACATCTTACGGCATTTATAAAAAATTATTCTTCTATTTTTTCCTGTCAATATTTAGACATTTTACGGCCTTTATAAAAAATTTATTTTTCAATTTATTCCTGTCAATATTCAGACATTTTACGGCATTTATAAAAAAAATTATTCTTTAAATTTTCCGGTCAATATTTAGACATTTTACGGCATCCATAACAAATTTATTCTTTAAATTTTCCGGTTAATATTTAGACATTTTACGGCATTTACCATGAACTTATTCTTCTATTTTTTCCTGTCAATATTTATCAAGATATACTTAATTGTTCATGAGTTTTAGATAAGTATCTCCTGCGATGTGTCAATTCTACTCGAGTCTGAATGATCTATTTCTTAATCGCATTAGAAATTAACTTTTCATAACAATAGATTTCTATTTTGGGTGACGCAAAAGAGATTTTTTCCTCTTCTCGTTTTGAAGAGACAAGAAGTTAATACTCTCGTCTCTTATCTGATTTAAAGATAAGAAAGAACTGACCGATATTATTAGTGGTCTTCTAACAGATGGTTAAATTCATAGGCAACACCACCGCTTGCACTTACAGTACTGAAAATGAATATGAGTAAAACTAAGATGTTTCGTGAAAATCCAGAGAAACCGCAAATACGAGGATATGCACAAATTCAAGAATATTTGCATCATTTCACGATCATTAATCTTGCACATTCTCTCTGGGCATACAAGCATGTTAGCATGAGAGATACCACCGCAAGAGTTATTGTGTCCTTTGACAGGTCAGATAGTACTATATTGGATCCTTCTCTGGTTACGGATCATTTTCCCCTTGCCTACACAAACATCAAATAGTCTTGCCTATTCTCTACATATTCTCCTCTGCCCTCATACATCTGACAACACTGAGATTACTAAGCATTCTTCTTCTTTCAAGGGGTTTACCACTGCACTGTAGTTGTTCAGTGGCCACTTTTCTCTTGGTAGGGTAGAAGAGACTCTTTATCTATGGTAAGCAGCTCTTCTAGGAGAAGGACACTCCAAAATCAAACCATTGTTCTCTAGTCTTAGATAGTGCGATAGCCTCTGTACCATTGCCTTTCACTGTCTTGGAATAGAGTTCTTTTGCTTGAGGGTATAATCGGGCGCACTAATCAAGCTGGTTTCTCTTTCTCTTGTTTTGTTAAAGTTTTTATAGTTTACATGGAAAATATTTATTTAGATTTATTGCTGTTCTTAAAGAAAATATTTTTACTTGTTTCCTTTCGTCACTGGGTTATTTTCTTTGTTGGGCCCCTGGGCCTATAGCATACTGCTTTTCCAACTAGAGTTGTAGCTTAGCAAGTAATAATAATAATAATAATAATAATAATAATAATAATAATAATGCCACTGCTACTTAACATTACCACTAACTACTGCTAACACAAAAGCTGCTTTTACTAATACTGCAGCTACTACCACTGATTCTTAGAACTACTATTTGATACTGCAATTTCTACCGTTGAAACTTGTATTTCAAACATCTTCAGTCGAACCAGTTCCGAGAACCGCGATATGAAGCGAAGAAATAACATCATCACGCACTCAAACGAACCATTAACCTCCCCTTTCAGCGATGTCTTTCCGAGGTAGCATCTACCGGGAAGAAAAGAGGAGGAAAAAATAAAAAGATCTTCAAAGGTCTAAGTCAAACGACCCAGGCCTTCGAGACCCTTACGGAGGGCGCGGGTCTTCTGAGCCATATATTACAAGACCTCGTATTCATAGAAAACCAACTACCTACGAGAGGTTCGGAACCAGAAAACTCCATTTTACTGAAGGGACCTCACATGCCCTTAATCTTCGTGTGTGAGGAGCTTGAAATGTCTGGGAGACGGCAAGGAGGAGGGGAAACTCTGCTAAGTTGCCTGGTCGAAGCAAGAGAGCCTGGCCTAAAAGGTTTCATAGAAGTAGAGACGAACAAAGAATTATTTCATTGACGTCATAAGGTTAATTTAAAGATAAGGAGTGGGGATGTGAGAGGGAGAAATCAACAATGAGAGAGAGAGAGAGAGAGAGAGAGAGAGAGAGAGAGAGAGAGAGAGAGAGAGAGAGAGAGAGAGAGAGAGAGAGAGAGAGAGAGGTTAAGCAACATAGGCTTTGTCAGTGCTTGGTGTGGTGACCGCCAAGAAATATCGGGGGCCACCAAACTCTTTTAACACTTGTGGGAAAAGGGGTGTAGCTGGTAGCTTCACCCTGGAAACATATATAGCCTACATATATGCAAAAGATTATAAGCTCAAACGCAGGTAGGCCTAGTCATATACAAGTGGATGAACCGGTGAGCCGTAAGTCATAAGTGATCTTTAGACCATGGAAATGTGGGTTTAGCACTGCACCACTCAGCCAATTCACTCACTTCCCCTGACAAAACCTTGCGAATTTGGGTGGTGTGTTGCAACAGAGATGTGCATATTTCTAGTCCCCCAGGCTGACAAACACCACAGGGAGGCAATGCCTAATGACATTACTGCACCTCACGTGGTGCCCTGTAAGCATTTCTTAGGGTTCTTTGGAATGATCCTTCGGCCCCTACAGTAGCTACACTTGCATTATATCTGTCTATGTTACCTCCTTTCCCGCTACACATTTTCATTCTGGCTGTCCAAACTCCTCTAATTTCTACTTCATATTAAACGATTGGACACTGAATAGCCTCACAGGCCCCAACACTAGTCTAGATAGTCCCAATATAAAATTATAAAACCAGTCTTGGACTGACAGTAAAATTAGGTGATGTATTCTTTTCCAATACCTCTTAGATTCTGTGAAGTGTGTCCTATTGTAGTTGATTTTGTCGGTGCATATTCCATTAGCAACTATATTTGCTGGAGCCCTAATACTGGTATGAAATGTGTTTACACCAATACATGAGCTGGTCAAATATTTACATTAATCATTGTATTAAAAAATACCTTGTTTTTAAACGTTTCAAGTGTTTTTTTAGCGTTTCTTTTATTTCACAAATAGTTTATCTATAATTGCGTAAGTATGACAATTTACACCTTTTCTACTTTTATCCGTATCCAAATATATGTCTGTTTTTCTACCAAATACATTTATTTTAATTCCTCACAAACATGAACAATTTTCATCCAAACAAAGCCCGTCCCTCACCCTGCCCCTCCCCTTTTTTTGGTTCTATTATTAATGGCATTTATCTCATTACTCATGTTTGGAAACTCATGAATACGTAAATGGTATTCGACAGCAACAACTATTACGATGGGGTCGTTCATTTGTCCATGTGTGACATTCCGTCATATTTCAGCTCCTGTCCATCATTTTCGTCGTTAATTTAGTTCTTGGTTCGGTGAATTGTGATCTTTCATACTGAGAATGAAGTCAATCTTTCATTCACAAATAGAAATATATCGTCAAAGTAACATGCGCCTAGACACATATTAAGACACACACGTAGGCCTATACGCGCATACTATGCATATATATATATATATATATATATATATATATATATATATATATATATATATATATATATATATATATATATATATATATATATATATATATATATAATTGGCTCCAAAAGATATAACTTTTTTATGTTTTACAGTGGCTCAATGTACCGATGATCTTTGTTGTTTCTTATATGCCTAGACCGATGAGACCTAATGTTGCGCAACTTTAAATACATATTAGCCAGTAACAAAGGCACTTTCAAACAGGTGGAGAATACTAAGGTACTATTGATATCTGTGTCACCTTTTAGAAGATTTACTATTCAAATCTGAGGTACCATTGAAATCTGAGTTGTTATCAGAATCTGAGACACCATTTAAATCTTTAGTACCATTGATATAATATTATGAATTACACATGGGATCTGAGGATGGCTGAATATGTCTACTAGCACTTTGGTTTTGACTCTGAGTCTGAGGTATAGGTTCGAATCCTACCCGGGTATAAGCACTTATAAAAAAAATAGTTTCACGTTGAATCTTCATTTCTACGGCAGCGTAGATTTATTATTATAAAGTATTTGTGCCTAACATTATATATATATATATATATATATATATATATATATATATATATATATATATATATATATATATATATAGAGAGAGAGAGAGAGAGAGAGAGAGAGAGAGAGAGAGAGAGAGAGAGAGAGAGAGAGAGAGAGAGAGAGAGATGGTGATGATGAGCATTAGTTGTCCTCTTTCAGAATCTATTTCCCGGGAAAGGATTGATTTCAATAAACGGTAAAACGATGTAATGTAATTTTACAGGTAAACTGAAATGTTAGCTATGATTACTTAAATGTGAAAATAGATGTTGAACTGGTTCGTGGCAGTCTAATCAAAAGCGTAATGCTGGGTTCACACATTCGCGATTTTGCTCCCGAAGACAGGAAAATTGGTAGTGAGAAACCTATAAAGATTATCTAATGTGTAATGGCCTAATATTCTAGAATTCCAGAATTTCGGCCTGTGACTTCGATCTTCGGCCTGGGCCCTCGAATCGCACATAATCTAGGAAAATCGGCAATTCTTTTACGATGGAACGAAAAATTAGCATCGGGAGCAAAAAAATCAACATCGAGAGCCATAATCGGGAATGTGTGAATCGAGCTTTAAAAGTGTGACTTTGAAACGATTGCTTCCTGATCTTCAAATGTTTTATATATTATTATAAACTTCATTGAGAAGAAAAACATTAACATACATTTAAAGGTTATGAATTATAGATTAAGTGGTTGAAAACGTAACCAAATAAGTTATACTGTAAGCACAACTAACCAACTTTCAAATTTCAAGTATAATTTACGTAAATTATCATATTGCTCATAATTGCTGGTAGTTGGCAACTAGCGACCGTTGTTGGCGGACTCTTTAATTTGGTTGGTGATTCGAATGCCGTTAAGAATATAAGCAGTGTGAATGAATTTGAAATTCGTGGGTATATTTTATGTTTTAGGCCTACTGATGAATTATAACAGATACTAATTTCGAAAATTTGGTCTGGCCTGCATCATCCCGCCCTCTTGCACCTGAGAATCCAACTTCTGAAACAAAGCTTTCTTTATTAAAGTGTAAGGTAGGATTGCTATATTTACCTATAAGGAATTAAGATAATTCAGGGTAATTAATAATATATTGGCCCATGCATTTATGATATTTTAAAGAGACTTACGAGTATTATTTAGCAAAAGTCTGGTGGGTTCCTCCAAGTTTGTCTTCTGCCGGCACTGGATCTTGCTCCTGGAACGTTCAGTATGGAAGGACAACTGACGAAATCTGCTATCGGGACATAATTAGGCTTGAATATATCATGAACCGGATTATAGTTGTAAATTGTAATGGAATAACGCAAGAGCAGAATATTACTTGTTGGAATTTTGTCCCAGTTGTACCATTGTGTTTTATTCAACACATTGTGGGCTTTACTACGCAAAGACGCTTCTGTTGTCACAATGGCTTAAATGTTTTTCCATACTGTGTGCATCAAGGTAACTTCCAGCCAAATAATGCATAAATGAAAATGCAGATAACCAGTAGTCCTATTAACCAGCAAATTTATTTTAGATTGCCCTATCCTTCCGTCTGGTCAGACACGTGTTCTTTGCAACTTTGCAAGCCCATGGGAATTCGAAGACAACCAAGATCTTTGCTAGGAAACAAACTATATTTAAATTGGAGGATAAATGTTTGTCTAGTACTGAAGATCCAATTGATAGGCCTATAGATATTCTTGATATTAGCCACATTAAGTTTCTATTTTATGATATAAAATATTGAAAAATAGAATCGACAAATATATAAGTAACAGAGAGCAAATGAAACCACCAAGACATTTTTCAAAGATCTTTATTATTGGAACTTGCGACAATCCCTACGAGTGGTCACATGGCTTTTACTATTACATATACCAAATAGAAATCTTCGTGTACAGAGAGACTATTAATCTACGTATATTTGGGAGAGCTGCATTATAACAATTTTTCTTTTGCCCATGATATGAAAATGAGCCTTTGAAGATACCGCTGAAGATAATAAGTTTCTTGCACGATCAGTTCGTTATATATGTTGGGCAAAACTAGTCTAGTCTTGCGCAGTTTGAAATAATTACTATTGTAGGCTTTAGTGTAACGGATTCTGTTCTGCACTCGATAAAAAACAGCTTTGCGCCATTTCTGATAGAGCAGTTTCCATTAATTATATTTTATTCTTTTATTTTTACATTGAGGAATAGGCCTAATTCATTTCTTTCGCCTCTTTTCGTGCGAGCTTCAGTGAGACTAGATAAATTCGTTAAAATATTAACAATCATACATTTTTCTTTGCTTCCCTTCCTTAATTCGAAGGAAATGCCTCGTTTGAAATCTCTATGGCAATTGCTATTTGCTCAGCGAGGGATAAGTACCTTAAATCTATCCATACAAGTAAGACACTCACCAAGTATACACAGTTAACCACACAGACTGGATAGGATCATAGGATAAAAGCTTAACTGTCCTTCTTGTTTCCACGACAGAAGTGCGCTTACACTATTACAGTTGCCTTTTACCACAAGATTTTTTTTCCAATCATTAAAACATGTTTTTTTTTTTTTTCTATACTCTAGAGTTATAATTATCTTTGACTTCTTGGTTATATTGTAGTTTCTTTCTTATACCTGGGTGTAAAAGGATACGTCTATCGGCTGCTATAGAATCTAGAGGTAGTCTTAAAAATACTGTATCAAAGTGTAAATTATGTAAAATTCTTCCTTCCTCTCATTTACTGTTACATTTCCTCCACTCTCCGTACCAATAGTTCTTACGCTTTAATTCGTATATGAAAGTAGTAGAGTATAGTTGATGCACTTACCGTAAGCAATAATAGATGTCGACTCAAAAGGAAAAAAATATGCGAATAATGATTGTTTTTGACATTCTTCGTTATTTATATCACACCCAGCAACTTAAAATATTTAATTCAATCCTGTATTAAATTTTTCATGGCTACTTATGTTACATAAGTAGCCATGAAGCCATGAATGGTAGCTCATGAATGGCAGAGGCAAGGGGCAGCGACATTGCCTTAGGAAGCAGAGCAATGTCCTAGAGACCCACCATATATAATTCATATGACCAGCCAAGTTAGGACCAGAGAGGGTCAGTCAATGGCTGCTGATGACTCAGCAGATAGACCTATGGGCTCCTCCATAACCCCCATGCTTGGTAAAGTTGCAGCCACTAAAGGAACTAACGATTTTGAGCAGGATTCGAACCCTAGTCTGGCGATCACCAGGCAGAGACGTGACCAATAGGATTCTTAGATGATCATAAATAAATACATACTGTCTACTGTCTACGCCAACCTCTAAATGCTTAACAAACAAATAAATCCACTTAAAAAAGGATCAGCTCCAAAGGGAGACATCATCACCTGGCTATGAAAGCCAGTATGACGAGCCACGCTTGCAGTGCCCCTATCGTTCTGAACGTGGTACCATGGTCGTATAACCTGTTAGCTGCTGCTGCTGCTGCGGATGGCTCTTGCATGTAGACGTCAATCCAGTCGTCCGCCGACTCCGGGTCGTAGTTATCGTTCATGCCGAAATTCTCGAAGAGGTCGGTGTCTAGACCCATGTCTCGCATTCGTGAGCCTTTTCTTGCGTCTTTCTCACCTGGTGGAGGCGAAGCAGCATCTATTGAATTTGTTGCAACCATATTCTTGTTTCAGGGAGCCCTTGGGCTTATAGCATCTTGCTTTTCAAATTAGGGTTGTAGCTTGGCTTTTAGTAATAATAATAATAATAATAATAATAATAATAATAATAATAATAATGATATGGGTGTAGCCGTTAGGGAGTGAGTAGGCAGTATTTTATCGTTAACAAATCTCGGTGGTGTTTATATTTATAGAGCTTTGTTTATGCTATGTAATTTGTTTTGAATTAATTATTTTTCCAGACTATAACGACGATTCAATGCCTAAAAGCATTATTATTATTATTATTATCATTATTATTATTATTATTCAAGCTGCAACTCTTGTTAGAAAAGAATGATGCTACAATCCAGAAGGTTTCAGTATGTAAAATAGCATTGCCTTTTAAAAACAACTGCAAACGAAGAAAGAGACAAAACAATTAAAGCTACAAAACAAGACACGTGAGCCTCTTAATCGAAAACATACACGCTATTAATATATTCTCGTCTATTTGAATTTGAAAACGAAACTTAGTTCATCACCGTTAACACGGCTAAAAGTCGAGACTGGTCAAGCTATATAAAAGTTTCATTCCTGTTATAATCAAAGCGTGTGACGATCATCCCAATTACAATGATAAATCGGTAAAGAACTTCAGCCCAAACTCACTACAGCTAATTCTTCGTTGAGCAGGTGCCCGCGAGTTTTCCCTATACTGTATTAATATTTAACTCTGGTTTTAATATTATTTACTTTTTTTATTTCTCATTTATAATTTTTCTTCTCAATTTTCTTTTCCGTACAGGGCTGTTTTGGCCTGGTAGCATTCTATTTTTTATAGATTGCCTTGTAAAGATGATAGAAATAGTATTGGTTGGAATGATGGCAATATGATGAAAATGGAGATAGCCTAATAATGGTCCACCATGAGTCTAATGTTCAAAAGGCCGATGACGAGCCTATTAAAAAGGCTAATTGTGAGCTTAATATTAAAAAGTTCCATTATGAGTCTAATGCTAAAAAGGGCCACTATGAGTCTTATATTAAAAAAGGGTCACTATATTTTTGATATAACATTAAAATGGTTACCATGAGCCAAATGCTAAAAAGGCTCATTATGAACTTAATATTAAAAAGGGCTACTTTGAGTATAAAGGTAAAAAAGACCAAACATAAACCTATTAAAAATGATCATTATGAGCCTAATAATAAAAAGGGTCACTACTAGCCTGATATTAGAAAGGCCTGTCATGAGCCTGTTAAAAAGGGTTCATCATTACCCTAATATTAAAAACGCCACCATGAGCCTAATGTTAAAAAGGCCTATCGTGAGCCTATTAAAAGGGCCACTATGAGTCTAATGTTAAAAAAGTCCACCATAACCCCTGCTATGAGCCGACAAGAAAACAGCCGAACTTACCGATGACTTTGACCCGGACCGTCGCTGGAATGGCCAAGTAAGGATCGCAGGAGTACTCCCCCGAATGTCCTGGACCGACTTGCATGACTCTGAGGGTCTTGCTGAAGGGCGTCGTTTTAGCTACCATACGGGGCACCACGCTCCCGTTCAGGAGCCACATGACGTACCGTGGAGGATCGAGGGCGTCCATTACGGTGCAGTTGAGCTCTAGCCTTTGACCCTGGTACAGCGTTACCTCGGGAGGTCCTAGGATGACTGCCTTCGATTCTGGAAGCGTCCATGATGTAAAGGATAAAAGGATACAGAGTTATTCGTTACACGTAAGGGATACATAGCTATAGTCCATTTCTTTTAGCGATGCATATTTGCACCGACTCGCGGCGGTGCCCTTTTAGCTCTGAAAAGTTTCCGGATCGCTGATTGGTTGGACAAGATAATTCTAACCAATCAGCGATCAGGAAACTTTTCCGAGCTAAAAGGGCACCGCCGCGAGTCGGTGCAAATATGCATCGCTAAAAGAAATGGACTTATAGTTTTATTAAAGATTATTTTCAAAAAAGGATATTAAGTGTTTATTGTGATTAATACAGCCACATCATCATGTTTATTAAAATTTTCAATGGTTGAAAATTCATTTTCACTTCATATTCCGATGGCAAAGTCACTTACCATTGTCATTTGTTTTCCTTATAGGCCTACCCCTTACTTAATCTTAGCT
>NC_090736.1:10399023-10409023 GCF_036898095.1 Palaemon carinicauda | reverse complement strand
GGGTTATAGCCTCGCTTTTATTCTAATATGTATATATATACATATATATATATATATATATATATATATATATATATATATATATATATATATATATATATATATATATATATATATATTTATATATATGAATATATATATATATATATATATATATATATATATATATATATATATATATATATATATATATATATATATGTATATATATATGATATAATATAATATAATATTCTAAATACTTAAAAGGTATTAATGGCCAATTTCATAATCGTAATCATATTATCCATAAATCTAAGACAATTCTTTATTCACAATTAACTGTGTTTATACCATGTCAAGAAATGGTGAATGGAAAGAAAATAAATAAAATGAAAACATAAATTTAGATAAAAATGAAAATATAAAATAAGTTAAATATAAAAATATAAAATAAGATGAAAATAGAAATATAAAATAAGATAAAAATAAAAATATAAAATAGAAATAAAATCGGAAACTGCAATAGAATGCAAAGAATACATTAAACTATTTCTCAACAATTAGAATTAGCAAAAAAAAAAAAAAAAAAAAAAAAAAAAAAAAAAAAAAAAAACAGGCCTTACTATGAGTGACATAGGTCGTTTAGAAAACTGGGTTGCAAATGCGATTCATTTTCAATCAAGCTCATAAGGTGATTAAACTTCTAGATTAAAGGATTCATTAGGATTGATTCATTTTATTTTATATTATATACATACGCAGTATATCTTCGGCAGTATGAAAAATACGTAAGATAAACTTTCATTTGGGAATAAAAAATCTAAATCGATGAAAATCTAAATAAATAGAAAATTGAAAAAGCTAAAAGTTCAGCATCAATATCACCATCTCCTCCCATGCCTATTGACGCAAAGGGCCTCGGTTAGATTTCGCCAGTCGTTTCTATCTTGAGCTTTTGATTCAATACTTCCCCATTCATCATCTCATACTTTGCGCCTCAGAGTACTTAGCCATGTAGGCCTGGGTCTTCCAACTCTTCTAGTGCCTTGTGGAACCCAGGTGAACGTTTGGTGAACTAATCTCTCTCTTGGAGAGTGCGAAGAGCGTGCCCAAACAATCTCCATCTACCCCTCATCATGATCTCATCCACATATGGAACTCGAGTAATCTCTCTTATAGTTTCATTTCTAATCCTGTCCTGTCATTTAAATCCCAATATCCTTCTGGGGACTTTGTTCTCAAATCTACTAAATCTATTGGAGATTGTTTCATTGTCATACCATGACTCATGTCCATACAGTAATATCGACCTCACTAAACTGATATATAGTCTGATTTTTATATGTGATTTCAAGCGAATGATTTCCAAATTTGACTTAACCTAGCCATTGTGTGATTTTTTTTATTTTTTTTTTATTTTTTCTCTAAACTGTTATTCTAAAGACCCTGTATTAGGGATCATAGTTCCTAAGTACTTAAAAGTTCGCAAATGAAAATAGAATATTAAAGGGAAATTCAAACATATATTATAAGTAAAACAATAATTGTGGTAAATAACTAGTATATGGTCTTCCTATGCCAATCCACACTCTCAAACTTTCTTAGTTCGCAAATCTAACGTCTTCTCTTCCTTCCTCTGCTTCATTTACAATTTCTAGGGACCCATTCTGTTATTCTCAATGTCCATCAATTATATGTTATTCTTATTGTAAGTTCTGCCCATGTCCATATCTTCTTACAAGTTGTACGAATATCCTCTACTTTCGTTTGCCCTCGTATCCATGCTGCTCTTTTTCTGTCCCCAAGTGTTATTCCCATAATTATTCTTTCCATAGCTCTTTGAGTTGTAGCTAGCTCATGTTATAAGGCTTTAGTAAGGCTCCAAGTTTTGGATGCATAAGTTGATATTAATAGGACCATCTCATTAAAGACTTGTCTTTTTAGAGAAAATGGCATTTTACTTTCATATTCTCATTTTCTTTACCAAAGCTCTCTATACCATGCTTATATCTCTTATAATTTCGGTCTCATGTCGTGGGGAAACACTTACTGTCTGTCCTAAGTACGTTTATTCATTAATAAGCTCTTGAGGTTTGTCAATAACATTTATTAGATGTCTTGAGGTATTTTCATTGAACATTATCTTAGTTTTGTTCATATTTATTTTCAGTCCTACATTTCTGCTTTCTCTATTCTCTAATCAAATCTTGACATCTTTTGCAATTCCTTCCATGATTCACTAAATAGAGCTAAGTCATCTGCAAATCTTAGGTTGTTAAGGACCATCTCATTAAATATTTTTTTTTTTTTTTTTTTTTTTTTTTTGAGAAAGTGGCATTTTACTTTTCATAATCTCATTTTGTTTACCAAATGCTCTCCCTCCCAAGCTAATCCTTCTTTTATTACCACATAAAGCCACATGCATATAGTAAATTTGCACAATGAATAGAAGATTTAGAGATCAATAAATTGGAACACTAACTCACCCCTTCGTCGGGATCTTTTCGGAGTTCGTAACGTCCGCTTCGCGAGAAGACTGACGGACCCACCGTGAGGATGTCCCCCATGTCCGGTCGCAGCCATGAGACCTGCAAGGGCAAGAGTGTCTTATTATTATTATTATTATTATTATTATTATTATTATTATTATTATCATCAAATGTTAACCATGAGACCTGCAAGGACAAGGATGTATTATTATTATTATTATTATTATTATTATTATTATTATTATTATTATTATTATTATTATTATTATTATTATTATCAAATGTTAACCACGAGACCTGCAAGGGCAAGGATGTATTATTATTATTTATTATTATTACTATTATTAGTGGCATTATTTTTATTAGCTAAGCTACAACCTTAATTGGAAAAGCAGGATGGTATAAGCCCAAGGGCTCGAACAGGGAAAAATAATCCAGTCAGGAAAGCAAATAAGAAAAATAAACTACAAGAGAATTGATGAACAATTAATTTAAATATTTTACGAACAGTAACAATATTGAAATCATTATTTCATGCATAAACTATAACAAATAAAATATAAAAACACCCGAGATAAAGAGAAATAAGATAGAATACCGTGACAGAGTGTAACCTCAAGCTTATAGTGTTAAACAAAAGAATAATTTAGTTATCTGGAAATTTCTTTGTCATGTTAAAGGTCGCTTATGAATGGCAGAGACAAGGACAGTGACAATGTCCTAGACCAGTGGTTCCTAAACTGGGGGGCGCGCCCCACTAGGGGGGGGGGGGGGGCGTGAGGATGATACAAGGGGGACGTGAAATCATCTTGCTCGAAGTTACTTGTTTAATAGAACAATACAATCATTAAAAGAACAGCTGCATCCATCTCACTAAATTTGACCAGAAATTGTGCCATAGTCTCATAAGTATTTCCAAATATTATATGCCATGTTTTCAAATTATCTATTCTTTAAATAGCAACTCAATTTTGCCAATTTGCTAATGTTCAAACTTTTTTTCGCTCACTTTGAACCAAATGTTTCGTTTCTAGTTACTGGAATGTACCATTATTTGTTTGAGTGGCTTTCATTATTAAAATGTAATACAAACAGAAATCTGTTTTCCTGTATAATGCTAAGAAATAAGTGTAAGAATCATTTCATATAAAAAAAAGAGAGGAGTGGGGGCGTACGGGTCTACTGGAAGCAAAAAGGGGGCGTCAGCTAAGATAGTTTGGGAACCACTGCCCTAGACTGACTGGACATATATACATATGATCAGCGCCCAAGTCCCCTCTCCACCCATGATAAGACCAAAGGGGAAGACGCAATGGCTGCTGATGACTAAGCAGGTAAATCTACAGGCTCCCTCAAACTCCTCATCATTAGTTTTATTCCAGCTGTGACCAAGTTGTGGAATGATCTTCCTAATCGAGTAGTTGTATCAGTAGAACTTCAAAAGTTCAAAGTTGCAGTAAATGTTTTCATGTTGACCAGGCTGACATAAGTCATTTTATAGTCTATATATGAATTATCTGTTTTAATGTTGTTAATGTTTTTTTAAGATATTTATGATATTTTATTTTAATTTTTCATAACTACGTATATCGTTTATTTCCTTTTCTCCTTTCCTCACTAGGTTATCTTTCCCTGTTGGAGCCCTAAGGCTCATAGCATCTTGCTTTTCCAACTATGGTTGTAGCTTGGCTAATAATAATAATAATAATGATAATAATAATAATATTATTAATAATAATAAAAATAATAAAGGATGGTGAGGTTATAGACATTACAAAAATCTATCAAGCTAGAGCGCGACTCGAACCCCTGTCCAGTAGATCACCAGGCAGGAGTTAAGACATCATTAGGATCTTTAGAGAATACTGAAGAGGTCTTTATTATTATTTGATTGGAAATTAATCTACAGTTTGTATATAATTTTCGTGGATAGTTTTCATCTGGATTTAGTTTTTTATTAGAATTTATATATTGAAAAAACCATTTTTGTTTTGACCGGATATGATGTTACCGATAAAAAAAGTATTTTCAGATAAATCGCTTACATGTTAGCAGTAAATAAGGCAAGACTTGATTGTTCTTCAGGTAGCAAGAAGTAAATAAACAAGTTGTTTGAAACTTCAATATACATATGTCATAGGTACCAGTATACGCAATGCACAGACATGATATACAGTATATACATATATATATATATATATATATATATATATATATATATATATATATATATATATATATATATATATATATATATATATATATATATATATATATATATAGATAGATAGATAGATAGATATAGATATATATATATATGTGTATATATATATATATATATATATATATATATATATACATATCTATATATACATATATATATATATATCTATATATATTTACATATCTATGTATATACATATATATATATATATATATGTATATATATGTATACATACATATATATAATATATATATATGTATATTTACATATCTATGTATATACATATATATGTATATATATGTATACATATATATATATATATATATATATATGTATACACACACACACACACATATATATATATATATATATATATATATATATATATATATATATATATATATATATATATATATATATATATATGTATACACATTTACATATATTGCATTCCACTGTCTTATTTCTCTTCCTCTTTTTTTAGGCTTTATAGTTAATATATGCAAGACTTGTTTTAGTGTTACTGTCATCGAAATATTCTATTTGAATTGTTCATTACCTCTTTTTTAGATTATTTACTTTCCTTACTTCCTTTCTTCACTATTCCCCAGCCCCTGTTGGAGCTCTTTGGTTTATAGCATCCTGCTTTTCTAGCTGGGATTGTAGCTTAGCAAGAAATGATAATAGTAATAATACTATACATATATATACATATATTTATATATATATATATATATATATATATATATATATATATATATATATATATATATATATGTATATATATACACGTGTATATATATATATATATATATATATATATATATATATATATATATATATATATATACACATATACATATATATATATATATATATATATATATATATATATATATATATATATATATATATATATATATATATATATATATATATATATATGTATACACATATATATATATACACGTGTATATATAAATATATATATATATATATATATATATATATATATATATATATATATATATCTATATACAGTCGGCCATTGCTAGTCCACTGCAGGACAAAGGCCTCGGACATGCCCTTCCACTTGCGTCTGTTTATTGTCTCTCTATGGGAGTTCACTCCCGCAAACTTTCATAGTTCGTCAATACATCGTCTTCGTGGTTCTTTCGCAATATCTAGGGACTTTCTGTTATTCGTAATGTCCATCTATTATCTGCCCTTCTCATTGCATATCTTGCCTATGTCCATTTCTTTTTCTTGTTGTAACTAGCTTATGTTGTAAGGTTTTAGTAAAGATCCAAGATTGTGGTGCATAATGTAGTACTGGTAGGACTATCTCATTAAATACTTTTCTTTCTAGAGGAAGTGGCATTTTACTTTTCATAATCTCATTTATTTTTACCAAAAGCTTTTCATCTCGTGCTTATCCTTTTTTAAATTTCGGTCTCACCGTCTAAGTCCTTTCTCAATTGAAATTTTCTCACAATATGAAGTTTTAGGGTCTCTGTACTACCCGCATAGATATCTTCAAGTGATATAACATGAGATTCAGCTATTCCTTATTTTTGAAGAGCTTTCATTAGGGCTGAAGTTTTGATAGAATCAAAAGCTTTCCCATAATCCATAAAATTCATACATAGTGGTTTGTCATATTTTGTTGATTTTTTCCATTAGCTGGTTATTTACAGATATATATATATATATATATATATATATATATATATATATATATATATATATATATATATATATGTATATATATATATATATATATATATATATATATATATATATATATACATAATGACACATACATATCTTTATTTGTATATATATATATATATATATATATATATATATATATGTATATATATGTATATATATACATATATATGTATATATAATATATATATATATATATATATATATATATATATATATATATATATATATATATATATATATATATATATATATATACACACAGTATGTCCCACATTCTACCATCGTACCCTAACTAACTTCATCCGATGCCACACAGAATAGTTCCCGAAAGAAATCCTTCTTCTTCGCCATCTTTACTTTGGAATATCCTTATTGTTAGAATTCTGGTCCGTGTCTGTGTCTCGTCGTCTTGCCATTCTGCCTCTGTCTCTTGTGTTGCAAAAGTGCGTGTGCATCCTCTCGGAATTCTTCTCTCCGTAGTATTCGGCGTGACGAAGTTTTAATTGAATTTTAACGGCTCTCAGAGACCTGTTAATTATCGTGACTTGTATTATTCTAGAGTTCGGCTCTCTCTCTCTCTCTCTCTCTCTCTCTCTCTCTCTCTCTCTCTCTCTCTCTCTCTCTCTCTCTCTCTCTCTCTGTATTTGCTACAGTTCGTTAATTGACTCTCATAAACAAATTATTATTATTATTCCTAGTCAAGCTACAATCCCAGTTGCAAAAGCAAGATGCTCTAAGCCCAAGGGCTCCAATAGGAAAAAATAGCCCTGTAAGGAAAGGAAATTGGGAAATAAATAAATGATGAGAACTAATTAACAATAAATCATTCTAAAAACAGTAACAACGTCAAGACAGATGTCATATATAAACTATAAAAAGACTCATGTCAGCCTGGTCAACATAAAAACATTTGCTCCAACTTTAAACTTTTGAAGTTCTACTGTTTCAACTACCCGATTAGGAAGATCATTCCACAATTGGTATTGAAGTAACCTTATGTATATAACAACAGCAAATGCAGCTGTTTCTAGTCCACTGCAGGACAAAGGCCTCAAGCATGTCCCTAGTCATGACTGGAGTTGGGCCATTTTCATCATCACGCAATTCACTACAGATAGGTGATGATGGGAGACTTTCTTCTGACCGCTCACAGCAAGCCATTCTAGTGTGGGTGGTCCTGGCTAGTACTTATTTGCTGATCATGGCGGTACACAAACCCTTTCACCATGTCAAGGTATACCCGCTCATATATATATATATATATATATATATATATATATATATATATATATATATATATATATATATATATATATGTATGTATGTATGTATGTGTGTGACATTGATAGGCCTTCTCAACGACATTGGGTTAAATACTTTGAACACACTACACTGTATATAATAACGAGTGAAGATGTTATGCAATGAAATTCTCAAGTTTGCTGATAAAAAAGTTAGTTGAATATTGTCATTAGAATGTAGCCATAGATTAATCTCAATCTTTTTTTCTCTCAAGCAAATTGAGTTGAAAATCCGTCCATAAAAATCGTTACTGATCTTCTTCTCCTAGAACAAAGGAATGACGTCAGGCATCTCTAACGTGAGTCAGGAGAGTTTCTCGAAGAACCTTCGACCGCGAAATCAGGATTTGATAACTGCGCGATTTCATGGGCCATCCACGACAGCATACAAATACGACCCAGTAAAATAACCCATCTTCACTCGACGCTGAGGCTCTTAACCGCCATGCTGAACGCGAGGCTTGAGTAGTCATACGAAGAATAAGCCTTTGCAACGGGTCCCCATCTCAACCTAGTTTTCCTGTGCTCGTTTCTCTTCTACTCTTCCGTAGTATCCAAGTTGTTTCGTTGATAATATTCATTTTGTTATGAGTATAATGCATAGAAAACCAGCCGATATTTTCAGCCACTCTAGGCCTACCTTACGTTTATAATATTAATTTTATTATGAGTATAATCCATGGAATTCCAGCCGATATTTTCAGCCAACTTAGGCCTACAGTACGTTCTCTATGAACATTCCTGCTCGCCATATCCATGTAGCAACCTATATTCATGCATCCAATCCTTTCATTCCTATATTTTCCTCTTCTCTGGTGATCCCCGTAGAAGCAACAGTATCAGCAGCGGCGGCAGCAGTCGAACCAGAATGACGGAAACGCCATAACACCGGCAGCTAGCTGCCCGAATGAACCTTTTTTTTATGTTACGACTGAAAAGAGAGAAGGTAATGTGGAGTTCCCCTTGGCAGACCGAATGAGGTGCGGAGACGTTGCTTGCCTCATTTGACAGAGAGGAAAGGATGATTATGGCCCAAAGGAAAATCCCTTTTGCCTGCAATTTCCTTTCGGATGTTCGTGTACGTTTCTATTTGTGTGTCTGTGGTTATATACATGTGTAGATCTCAACTCAGCATGTGCTGTAATACAAATATGTCGAGATGTACAATATACATATGTATATATATATATATATATATATATATATATATATATATATATATATATATATATATATATATATACATATATATATATATATATATATATATATATATATATATATATATATATATATATATACATATCAGAGTTATGTTTGTATAAAGTTATTTATTTATTCATATATATATATATACATATATATATATATATATATATATATATATATATATATATATATATATACGTATATATATATATATATATATATATATATATATATATATATATATATATATGAATAAATAAATAACTTTATACAAACTTAACTCTGATATATATATATATATATATATATATATATATATATATATATATATATATATATATATATATATATATAATATGTGTGTGTGTGTGGAGGAATTGTGATTAATATAATTCCAAATTACCATGTTCATACATGTAAAAAACACTCAAATAATGTGAACAACTTCCACAAAACTAAATAATTAATATTGATGGAAACAAAAACACAATAGAGTGGCTAGTATAAGTAAAACGAAATATCCAAAACATTTATTGTATCCCTTGGTTTATGATACACTTCCAAAGAGTTGAAGATTAATGAAAACTGGCGATATAAGTGGTTAAAACAGATAATGTAATGACCCATGGTTTAAGAACATTGGCTATAAGGCCACGGGCACCATGGTTACCACCTAATGTAAGACAACACGAATGACTCAGCTGTCCCAATCACGAGTCCTTAATTTTAAGAGTCGGTCATACTGCACAGTAATTTAGAAGTTTTATTCCTGCTGTTACCAAGTTGTGGAATGATCTTCCTAATCGGGTAGTTGAATCAGTAGAACTTCATAAGTTCAGACTCGCAGCAAATGTTTTTATGTTGACCAGGCTGACCTAAGTCTTTTTATAGTTTATACATAAAATATCTGCTTTAATGTTGTTAGTGTTTTTAAATATTTTATTTTAATTGTTCACTACTTATACCGTTTATTTATTACCTTATTTCCTTTCCTCACTGGGCTATTTTTTCCTATTGGGGCCCTTGAGCTTATACTATCTTGCTTTTCCAACTAGGGTTGT
>NC_090736.1:10381523-10386523 GCF_036898095.1 Palaemon carinicauda | reverse complement strand
GAATTAGCAACTAGAGTAGGTATGAATGTGTTGAGGTGGCTTGGCCATGTAGAGAGATTAGAAAATGGCCGCCTGCTGAAGAAGGTGATGACTTGATGGGAGAAGTACAAGAGGAAGGCCAAGGTTTGGGTGGATGGATGGAGTGAAGAAAGCTCTAGGTGATAGGAGGATAGATGTGAGAGAGGCAAAAGATAGTGCTAGAAATAGGAAAGAATGGCGAGCAATTGTGACACAGTTCCGATAGGTCGTGCTGCTTCCTCTGGTCGCCTTAGATGACCGCTGAGGTAGCAGCATTAGGGGATTCAGCATTATGAAGCTTCATCTGTGGTGGATAACAGGGGAGGGTAAGATGTAGCACCATAGCAGTACCTGCCAAAATTGGTTGAATCCCTTGTCAGGCTTGGGGAAGTGCCTCGGTAGATAGATGTATGTATACATACATACATACATACATACGTACATATATATATATATATATATATATATATATATATATATATATATATATATATATATATATATATATATATATATATTATATGGTTTTTTTTTGGAATGATAACGTTTTAAAATAAGTGATTGTTTATATATGATTTATATATATTGCTCAGAATTAAAAACATTAATTTCTACCCCACAAATTTTTAAAATCACACTAGAATTCTTTATCAGTCAAAATATATGAAAATAAACCTTTAAAAATGATATACGTAATGTAAAGTCGACAATTAAACGTGATGTGAACAAATATCTTGAAAAACTAATAAAATGAATGATGTTTAAACGTTGGATAATTTATAAGGCGAATTTGAAATGCAAGTAAAATATTTGCATGAATTGAAATAGCTCTGAGAACGTTTGAAATTTTCTGGAAGTTAGACAGGGTAAAGACTGTTAGATTTTCAAGTGCTCAGCCCTCCGTGTGCTTTTCAGCTTCTTTTTTGGTCCATTCGAGATTGATATTTGTTATATTAGTTATTACCTTGTGTCAGCACGGGCTCATGTTTTGTTGAGAGGCAAGTCTTTTATCACCTTGGGTGGGCTATCAATTCATACTGAAATCGAATGATGTATATGATTGTATATTTTACTTATTCAAAGGCCATAGCCATTATATCTGATATTTGAAAATTAAGGCTACGTTTAAGTAACCATTGCATATCACTTAAAATATATCATATATATTCTATTGCTCTTAATTATTTTGATATATTTATTTTTCTTCACACAGTTAAACGTGGAGTTCATTGTCCGTAGAGTATTTACTGCGCGCAGGTAAGGATACAACTGTATAGACACAAATTGTTTATCGTAATATAATACTGTAATCATCTATTCATTTATAACTTGATTTCCCCTTCTCGGCTTCTAATACATAAAGAACGTATCCAGGAACCTTGAACTACCTAGACAGATAAATCATTGGTCCTAAAACAGGCAACAAACAAACCCACTTTCGATGACTCTTGACTCATGCATATGGTAAACGAAGTCTGGCCTCTGGTCGATCATATATGTGATTCCCAACGAGCGTGAATGATTGTTTGAATGACCAAAATAGCTTTGCAATAGTTTATTTGGTTCTATAATTTTGCATAGTTTTAAAGGCATAAAGTTACCCGGAGCCAACTCTCTCTCTCTCTCTCTCTCTCTCTCTCTCTCTCTCTCTCTCTCTCTCTCTCTCTCTCTCTCTCTCTCTAATTGGTATTGAACTTACTTTTCCGGTTTTATTTCGCCCATTTCATCACACTGATATTAATCCTTTGCATTGTTGGGCAAAACAGTTTATATTAACTCTTATTCATCACGTTCTGTATGCCAGTAATTCGGGGAATTTAGTCGGATTTTATAAAAATTTTCCTTTTTTTTATTCGGTCATTGTTTATTTCATTGTATTATTACGGTGGACCTTATTTTAGAGCAGCCTTTATGTCGTGTTTAGATTATTATTATTATTATTATTATTATTATTATTATTATTATTATTATTATTATTATTATTATTATTATTATTACTTGCTAAGCTACAACCTTAGTTGGAAAAGCAGAATGCTATAAGCCCAGAGGCTTCAACAGGGAAAATAGCCCTGTGAGGCAAGGGAAAAAGGAAATAAGAGAAGTAATTAACAGTTAAAATAAAATATTTTAAGAGCAGTAGCAACATTAACATAAATATTACTGTATGTGAAGTATGACAAAGGAAAATATTTCTGATAGAATTAACAGATAATACCAGAACAACAGCATGGATATCATCAATCGTAGAAGCCTTTGCCATTTGTAGCCTTTCTGTTATGTTTAGCCTTTGTGTCGTGTGTAGCCTTTCCGTCATGTGTAGCCATTTTGCCATGAGTACCTTTCGGTCGTGTGTAGCCATTTTGCCATGAGTACCTTTCTGTCTTGTGTAGCCATTTTGCCATGAGTACCTTTCTGTCATGTATAGCCATTTTTCCATGAGTACCTTTCTGTCGTGTGTAGCCATTTTGCCATGCATACCTTTCTGTCGTGTGTAGCCATTTTGCCATGAGTACCTTTCTGTCATGTATAGCCATTTTTCCATGAGTACCTTTCTGTCGTGTGTAGCCATTTTGCCATGCATACCTTTCTGTCGTGTGTAGCCATTTTGCCATGAGTACCTTTCTGTCGTGTGTAGCCATTTTGCCATGTATACCTTTCTGTCGTGTGTAGCCATTTTGCCATGTATACCTTTCTGTCGTGTGTAGCCATTTTGCCATGAGTACCTTTCTGTCGTGTGTAGCCATTTTGCCATGAGTACCTTTCTGTCGTGTGTAGCCATTTTGCCATGTATACCTTTCTGTCGTGTGTAGCCATTTTGCCATGAGTACCTTTCTGTCGTGTGTAGCCATTTTGCCATGAGTACCTTTCTGTCGTGTGTAGCCATTTTGCCATGTATACCTTTCTGTCGTGTGTAGCCATTTTGCCATGAGTACCTTTCTGTCGTGTGTAGCCATTTTGCCATGAGTACCTTTCTGTCATGTGTAGCCATTTTGCCATGTATACCTTTCTGTCGTGTGTAGCCATTTTGCCATGTATACCTTTCTGTCGTGTGTAGCCATTTTGCCATGAGTACCTTTCTGTCGTGTGTAGCCATTTTGCCATGAGTACCTTTCTGTCATGTGTAGCCATTTTGCCATGTATACATTTCTGTCATGTGTAGCCATTTTGCCATGTATACATTTCTGTCATATGTAGCCATTTTGCCATGTGTAGCTGTTCGATCATGTGTAACCTTATGAAACAACATCGTAATGAATGAATTGCTTTATGGGGTTATTAATGCTAACAGTAAAGGCTTAAGATCAGAAAGTCTTGATTGTCCCCTAAAGAACTTTAGATTCGCCTCACCTGGACATCGCCTTTGTATTTGGTGTAGCAGTTGATGCTGGCAGACTTCCCAACTTGTGCCTCGACCACAGTCAGGTTCTGTCGATCGTCCCTGTAGCCTTTCGACGTGTGGGATGCGCGTCTCTTCTTGGTCTCTCTTTGGAAACGAAACAGCTCTTTGGGATCAACTCTAAAATGTCCCTGAAATGGTTGAATGCCTGGAAAGAATGTCCCGTTAGTGTGGCTTGTAATCTGAGGAGAGAATTAGTTAAATTAATTATTGCTCTAGAGTATGTTCGAAGCTCCAGAACAGGTTCGAATTAGTTATCTAAGAAATGTTTACACTGTTAAAAATTTGCCGTAAATAACGGTAAAAATCCTGAAATAAATATTGCCAGGCATTTACCGTTTTAAAAACGTATATATTTACGTAAAGGGGTGATATCACGGTCACCAAACCCTAAAATATAATAACAAAGTAGGGTAAAATTTAAAGTCGCCTGTATTTTATTGAAATATGACTGAGAATACTATATTTTCACCGGGAATTTACGATTAAAATTACGGCTTTTTTTTCAAGTGTAGAGTTACTGATTACGAGTCCACGCACACTAGTAGACTCGTTTCACGACATCGCCATAGGAATAGTGGTATTACATCGATGCCAAGAAGGTAATGTCTTAGTATTTGTGATCGTTTGATACGACTGCCAATGCCAAGTATGTACTGTACCTTCTTGCTGTCAATTATGAAGAACACAAGATTACCGCTAATAATAAAGATATCGTTTTTGCTAGACCAGGTCTATTCTGTTCTTGCAGGGGATTTTTTTAATGGGGCAAAAGTTTTTTTTTTTTTTTAAGGGGGCAAAAATGTCTATTCCTACTGACAACGTGAATATCATTGCCAGAACAAAATCCAAGAATGAGAATAGTAATAATGCTATTTTTAAAGATGCAGTATAATATAGAATTTTTAGTTAAAAGTATTATTTTTACCTTACCAGCCCCAATTTAATGTAGATATCGTTTTGATACTGAAAAGCTATGATTTTCTTTGTCTGGTAGTTGCAGATATTTTCATGATACACACATATATACAGTATATACATACACACACACACACACACACACATATATATATATATATATATATATATATATATATATATATATATATATATATATATATATATATATATATATATATATATATATATACCACAGGGCATGTAGTACCGAATTCCACCTTGGGAATAAATATCCACTGAAATTTCAATGGATATATATTCCCAAGGTAGATTTAGGTATTAAATGCCATTGTGGTGGATATTTACATTGATTAAAATCATGAGGGTTAGTGATATGTATTCACACACACACACACACAGACACAGATGCATTATATATATATATATATATATATATATATATATATATATATATATATATATATATATATATATATATATGGGTATGTGTATATTTACTTGTTAATCACTAAGTCGTTCATACTTCAACTGCCAATTCATGAAAAAAATAAAAACACATCTCACTTCATGGATATTAAGATCCTTCCTTCCTTCACACCCATCATCTCCCATTCTCTCCCCATGACAGACTTGCCTGAAAATAACCACGAACCATTCTGTCCCT
>NC_090736.1:10371523-10376523 GCF_036898095.1 Palaemon carinicauda | reverse complement strand
TATTATTATTATTATTATTATTATTATTATTATTATTATTATTATTATTATTATTATTATTATTATTATTATTATTACCTAACTTACAACCCTAGTTGGAAAGGCAAGATGCTAAAAGCCCAAGGGCTAACAACAAAGAAAAATAGCCGAGTGAGGAAAGAGAATAAGAGAATCAATAAACGATATAAGAAGCAATGAACAATTAAAATGAAATATCTTACAAACATTAACAACATTAAAACAGATATTTCACAAATAAACTATAGAAAGACTTATGTCAGCCCGCTCAACATAAAAACATTTGCTGCAATTTCGAACTTGACGGATTCTGCATGGCTGTTATAAATTTAGAAAGGAAATACAAATATAATAATATTGATAATATTAATAATTTTAATAATATTAATAATAATGATAATAATAACAACAACAACAACAATAATATCAATAATAATGCTAATAATAATAATAATAATAATATTAACAACAACAACAACGACAATAATATTAATAATAATGCTAATAATAATAATAATAATAATAATAATATTAACAACAACAAAAACGACAATAATAATAATGCCAATAATAATATTGATATTAACAACATCAACAACAATAATGATAATAACAACAACAACAATAATAATAATAATAATAATAATAATAATAATGCTAATAACAATGATAATATTAACGACAACAACAACAACAATGATAATAATGCTAATGATAATATTAATATTAACAACAAGAACAACAACAACAACAATAATAATGATAATAATGATATTAACAACAACAACAAAAATAATGATAATAATAATAATAATAGTAATAATAATGTTTATTAGCTAATCCCTTTAGATATATCTTTTTTTTCGGTTTCCTTCATTGTATTTGTTTGATTATCATTCTTTTTCTTCTTTATTGTATTTCCCAGCGTTTTGATTTCAGTCTTTCCTGGAATGAAAACAATGTTCTTAAGGTGGTCCTAACTACCTGCTTAGAATTCTATTATTATTATTATTATTATTATTATTATTATTATTATTATTATTATTATTATTATTATTATTATTATTATTATAAATATAATAATAATAATAATAATAATTGTTATTATTATCATTATTAAAATTTATTATTATTATTATTATTATTATTATTATTATCATCATTATTATTATTATTATTATTATTGTTGTTGTTATTATTATTATTATTATTATTATTAATATTATCATTATTATTATAATCATTTTTATAATTTATTATTATTATTATTATTATTATTATTATTATCATTATTATTATTATTATTATTATTATTATTATTATTATTATTATTACAACATTAAATTAGATCTTTCATATATAAACTATAAAAACTTAAACAAACCAGGAGAGAGAGAAATAAGATAGAACAGCATACCCGAGTGTACCCTCAAGCAAGAGAACTCTATTCTATCTATTAATTAGAAAGAATCTATCTTTATCAGTTATGGATTAGCGTTTGTTCTCTGTAAATCAACTTAAGATCTGTAAAAAATGAGGTTTTTTTTTTTTCATTTCATATTATGAAGATTTTCCATGTGAATGAAATAAAGGAGTTGGTAGAAAAGAACTGCTTTAATATATTGTATAATATATAGATATATATTTAGACACTTGTATTGAAGAAATACTTAGAGTAAAATATCTGTTCAAGTTTGTGGATAAAAGGAATAGTTGCATACGTCAGCGTTTATCTCAGATACCATTTTTTTTTTGTCATTTCTTTGATTGTTATTTCATTTTCACACGTTAATTTCTATTTTCAATACGTAAAATTGACTCACGTCGGTATTTTTCGCCTATTGTTTCTGTTTTATAAATGCTTACATTATTTTCAATTTCTTATTCAATTCGAATTTAAGTTTTACCATCCTAGTTTCGCTGATAGATTATTATATAATTTAAATGGTTAAATACTTAGGGGTTGTGGTGGCCTATGTGGTAACGTCCCTGACTGCTGATCGCCAGGCTGGTGTTCGAATCCTAATCAAACTTGTTAGTTTCTTTGGTCAATGTACCTTCATCATCCTTGTGAGCTAAAGAAGGGGCTTTGGGGTAGCCTATAGGTCTATCTGCTGAGTCATCAGCAGCCATTGCCTGACCCTCCTTGGTCCTAGCTTGGGTGTAGAGAAGGCTTAGGGCGCTGATCATAGGTATATATGGTTAGCCTCTAGAGCATTGTCCTGCTTGATAGGGCAATGTCACTGTCTCTTGCCTCTGCCATTCATGTGTGACCTTTGAACCTTTAAATGCCGCATAATTATGTAAATTGTGGCGTGTTGTTACCGTAGATTTTGTCAATCTATTTCTTTAAGGTTAATTCCTGTTCACAATAACCTCGGTAACGTCTTTGCTCCCAAGTCCTTCAGAATTCTTTAATAGTTAAAAACAATATCACAATGAACGTTATGTTACAATGGCTATCCTCAGAAGAGGAAAGAGCATAGGCGGATGCAATCTCTCTCTCTCTCTCTCTCTCTCTTCTCTCTCTCTCTCTCTCTCCTCGGAAATCATTCACCCGCCAAGTATCGCTGAGTTATTTGGCTTTCGAGCCGCACTTTCATTGATTCTTCGGTAGTATTAATTCTTTTCCTTACTAATAATGATTTAAATAATTGAGTTATGACTGTGTTACTGTTTTAATTTTCTATGATGTACATTGAAACACTTCAAGCTCTCTCTCTCTCTCTCTCTCTCTCTCTCTCTCTCTCTCTCTCCTCTCTCTCTCTCTCTCTTGGAAAACGCGCTCAACTACGGATCGAAATAGGTACATGGTTGTTAGTCGATAGCTGTATATTCAAGTGGAGAGAGAACATTAGACGATATTCTCTCTCTCTCTCTCTCTCTCTCTCTCTCTCTCTCTCTCTCTCTCTCTCTCTCTCTCTCTCTCTCTCTCTCTTGGGAAACGCGCTCAACTACGGATCGAAATAGGTACATGGTTGTTAGTCAATAGCTGTATATTCAAGTGAAGAGAGAACATTAGACGATATTCTCTCTCTCTCTCTCTCTCTCTCTCTCTCTCTCCCTCTCTCTCTCTCTCTCTCTCTCTCTCTCTCTCTCTCTCTCTCTCTCTCTCTCTCTCTCTCTCTCTGTCAGTGAAGGTAATGGAGCAACTGATGTAACACGGATTATGAGAAACGATTAAATTGTCCTTTGCATGAAATGCCGATAATGGGCGAATCGTTTCCAGCAGAGCGGAAGTGTCGGTGGCTTGGAAGTAGGAGAGACCTTGATTAATTCATCGATGAGAATCATCATGTCGATTCTGATTGTCGATTATGCCCCGTAAAAGGCCTAGTGGTCCTGTCGAATATACCTCCAAAATGGCTTGAGGTCCTGTCGAATATACCCTCAAAAAGGGCTAGTGATCCTGTCGAATATACCTCCAAAAAGGCTAGAGGTCCTGTTGAATATACCCTCCAAAAAGGCAAGTGGTCCTGTTGAATATACCCCCCCCCCAAAAAGGCAAGTGGTCCTGTCATATATACTAAAAATGGCTAGTGGTCCTGTTGAATATACCCCCAAAAAGGCTAGTGGTCCTATCAAATATACTCAAAAAAAGGTCTGGTGGTCCTGTAAAATATACTCAAAGAAGGGGTAGTGTCCTGTCGAATATACCCCCCCAAAAAGGGCTAGTGATTCTGTAGAATATGCCGCCAAAAAAAGGCTAGTGGTCCTTTCGAATATACCCACAAAAAGGGCTAATGGTCCTGTCAAATATACTAAAAAAAAAGGGCTAGTGGTCCTGTTGAATATACCCCCAAAAATAGGCTAGTGGTCCTATCAAATATACCCCAAGATGGCTAGAGGTCCTGTCGAATATGCCGCAAAAAAGGCTAGAGGGCTTGTTGAATGTACCCCCAAAAAGGGCTAGTGGTCTTATTAAATAAACTAAAAAAAGGGCGAATGGTCCCTGTTAAATAAACTAATAAAAAGGGCTAGTGGGCCTGTTAAATAAACTAAAAAAGGGCTAGTGGTCCTGTCAACTATATTAAAAAAAGGCTAGTGGTTCTGTTGAATATACCCAAAAAAAGGGCTAGTGTTCTTGTCATATATACTTCAAAATGGGGTAGTGGTCCTGTCGAATATACCCAAAAAAGGGCCAGTGGTCCTGTCGAATACTCTAAAAAAAGGGCTAGTGGTCCTGTCGAATATATCCAAAAAAGGGCTAGTGGTCTTGTCGAATATATGCGAAAAAAGGGCTAGTGGTCTTGTCGAATATATGCGAAAAAAGGGCTAGTGGTCCTGTCGAATATATGCGAAAAAGGGTTAGTGGTCCTGTCGAATATATGCGAAAAAGGGCTAGTGGTCCTGTTGAATATATGCGAAAAAGGGTTAGTGGTCCTGTCGAATATATGCGAAAAAGGGCTAGTGGTCCTGTCGAATATATGCGAAAAGGGCTAGTGGTCCTGTCGAATATATGCGAAAAAGGGTTAGTGGTCCTGTCGAATATATGCGAAAAAGGGCTAGTGGTCCCTGTCGAATATATGCGAAAAAGGGTTAGTGGTCCTGTCGAATATACCCAAAAAGGGCTAGTGGTCTTAAAGCTTTGGGAAGAAACGTATTTCTCTGGTTGTAAAGTGAATAAGACTTGAAACCTAATCATCATTTTGTTTAAATAATTTTTTTTTTTTTTTTTTTTTTTTTTTTTTTGTATTCAGTTGGTGTGGATCTCCTTTGCGGATCTTGAATTATTTCAATACCCAGATATGTAGTATAATTTCCTCATAGAAGATATGCGGTGATGGTTCTCTGAGGCTACCTATGCTTAAGAAATAGAAAAAACTTATAACAATGATTTACCATATTATTATTATTATTATTATTATTATTATTATTATTATTATTATTATTATTATTATTATTATTATTATTATTATTATTATTACTTGCCAAGCTATAACCCTAGTTGGAAAAGCAGGATGCTATAAGCCCAATTGCTC
>NC_090736.1:10366580-10371023 GCF_036898095.1 Palaemon carinicauda | reverse complement strand
TTTTGTAGCATACAGGTTAAGGTATCCTGCTTTGAATTAGCTTTCTCTAAATACTTTAAATAAAAAGGTGTTATTTTAGGCCATAGTGAGGGAATATTAGCAACTATGTGAATAATAAATACGTTGATATTTTTAGGATAATGGTCGTTAAGTATAAGGGCTCTGATTTGCTACAGAATCTATCGAACAGTTTTACCCGACATCACAGGTAGTGGGGTCGTTGAAATAATAATAATGATAATACTAATAATAATAATAATGATAATAATAATAATAATAATAATAATAATAATAATAATAATAATAATAATAGTAATTAATGATAATATTAATAGTAATTATTATTATTATTATTATTATTATTATTATTATTATTATTATTATTATTAATAATAATAATAATAATAATAATAATTATTATTAATAATGATAATCTTTGATAATAATACTACTAATAATAATAATTATTATTATTATCATTATTATCATTATCATCATTATTATTATTAGTAATAATTATCATTAATAATATTAATGATAAAATAATAATAAACATTACAACGAAGTCGTTTTCAAAAGATTTAAGAAAATCAGAGTTTCCCAATTACAAAACAAAACGCATGAACGAAAAACTTTTTATTCTATCTGCTTAGATTTAAGAAGTTTCCAGAGTTGAAAAACATCACATCCGATGCCCCAAGACTTGGTAAAGGAAACGGGAGATATTTCGAAACTCCATAAACAATAACATTCTGACGCGAACCATTTCTTTCTGGGCCCTATAAATTGCGGCCTGGACGGACCCTGGGCTGAAGAGCAGCTTAATTTACTGCCCCGAAGCCGAAGACATTACCGAGAGAAGATGAAAAGAAATACGGAAATGAGAAGCGATGCCATTATCGCTAAAAATTATGACAAAATTAATCATCGTAGATTAATGCGGTGTGGGAGGGGTACTTCAGGGAGAAGGGGCTGGGCCCAGTACTAGGGCGGTGGGAGGGAAGGGGTCCCGGACACTAAATGGAAACAAAGGAGATACTGAGGAATATTGCAGAAGTGCCTTTGCTTAATTGGGATTTATCGTCAGCTTTGATGATTATTTACGATTTTTTTTTTTTTTTTTTTTAATTTTGCGGTGTTTTCTGCTCGTTTGAATTTCCCAGACATGATTGGATGCGTAGGTAGTTTTCTCAATGTAATCTAGTAGACATAGTATGCTAGAAATAAATGAGTCAAATTAGGACAATGGTTAGTATTATATATATATATATATATATATGTATATATATACATATATTTATATATATATATATATATATATGTGTGTGTGTATGCATATATATATATATATATATGTATGTATATATAATATATATATACATACACACACACACACACACACACAAAAGGCTCAAGATAAAGACGACTGGCGAAATCTAACCGAGGCCCTTTGCGTCAATAGGCGTATGAGGAGATGATGATAATCGATAAATAGTCATATAAAGGGACCCAGAACTCATCCCATCCCACGTTTGATCCCGGGGCAGCTGTATTGGGTAAACGTGTAACTACTCGGCTGACCTCCCCGTCCCTTCGGAGGGGTGAGAGGAGCAGCTATACCTTGGTGGGTGGGGTTATAGCTAGGTAAGTAGGAGAGGGTGGGAAGGGTTGAAGTTTGTGTACATAACTATCAAAATATTTAGAATACTTAGTAGTTATTTTTGATGGGTAGCGTATACTAGTACGTGTATGTGTGCGTATATATATATATATATATATATATTATTATTATATATATACACATTATATATATATAAATATATATATATATATATATATAATATATTTATATATGTATATATATGTATATATAAATATATATATAAATATATATATATCTATATATATGCATGTATATGTATGTGTGTATATATATATATATATATATGTATATATTTATATAAATGTATATAATATATATATATATAGTAAAAACCTATCGCATGCTATTCTAAAAGAAATCGCACAACCTACAAGATTGGCTATTCGATCTAAAGTGAAACCACTCACATGCTTCGGAGGATTGACATCCGTCAGATGTAATCCAATGACGTATTCGCAAGAAGACTTCCTCGGTGATGATGAACGTGAGAGTCTGCTGACAGACTGACCGATTAGAAAATGTCGTCTGGCTTCGTGTTGAAGGATATTTGACGAGATTGGAAAGAATTTGATATAGTATTCTCGTGGTTAAGCTTAAAGAAAACATGAATTTATTTTAACAATGAGGTGAGGACTTTGGAAGAATAATTTGAGGGTACACTCGGGCATACTATTCTATCTTATTTCTCTTCCTTTTGTTTTGTTTAAGTTTTCATATATTAAATATGAGGTATACATTTTAATGTTGTTACTGTTACTATTTGATTTTTCCCTGTTTCCTTTTCTCACTGGGCTATTTTCCCTGTTTGGGGCCACTGGTCTTATAGCATTCTGCTTTTCCAAGTTGGGTTATAGCTTGACAAGTAATAATAATGATATATATACTCCTCCTCTTTGTTGTGCAGTGTGATTATTGGAAACTGAATCAAACCATTGTTCTCTAGTCTTGGGTAGTGGCGTACCCTCTGCACCATGGTCTTACACTGTCTTGGGTTAAAGTTATCTTGCTTGCAGATACACTCGGGCACACTATTCTATCTTATTTCTCTTCCTCTTGTTGTGTTAAAATTTTTATAGTTTATATTAGTAGGAGATATTTATCTTGATGATGTTACTGTTCTTGGGATATTTTATTTTTCCCTGTTTCCTTTCCTCACTGGGCTATTTTCTTTAGGGCCCCTGGGCTTACAGCATTCTGTTTTTCCAACTGGGGTTGTAGCTTAACTAGTAATAATAATAATAATAATAATAATAATAATAATAATAATAATAATAATAATAATAATAATAAAAGGACCTATAAGGAGATTGCTTCCGATTCCCTGCGTTGGCCTCTTAAATCTGAAAGGAACTCTGCAATCAGACGAACAGCAAACAAGATTGCACAGTTATAGGGATTCCTGATATCCTGAGTTAGCTTCTTGGACCATTGCCAACTCATAATCTCACGGCTTGATTAATTTCACTAACAAAATCTTAACTTTACTTTCCTTATGAACTTACAATGGGACATTTTGTGACACTGTAAGAAATTATCAGGTATCTTCTGGTTCCCCTTCCTCCGTGCTTGGGTGGAGAGGGATCTGTAACCTGCCCGTTGCTTATTCAATTCACGGCAGATTATTATTATTATTATTATTATTATTATTATTATTATTATTATTATTATTATTATTATTATTATTATTTGCTAAGCTATAACCTTAGTTGGAAAAGCAGGATGCTATAAGCCTGGGGACTCCAACCGGGAAAATAGCTCAGTGAGGAAAGGAAACAAAGAGAAATAAAATATTTTGAGAAGAGCAACAAGATTAAAAAGATTATCTCCTATATAAACTATAAAAACTTTAACAATACAAGAGGAAGAGAAATAATATAGAATAGTGTGCCCAAGTGTATCCTCAAGCAAGAGAGCTTTAACCCAAAGTAGTGGAAGGACATGGTACAGAGGCTATGACACTACCCAAGACTAGAGAACAATGGTTTTATTTTGCAGTGTCCTTCTCCTAGAAGAGCTACTTACCATAGCTAAAGAGTCTCTTCTATCTTTACCAAGAGGAAAGTGGCCACTGAACAATTACAGTGCAGTAAGAAGAAATTATTTGGTAATCTCAGTGTTGTTAAGTGTATGAGGACAGAGTAGAATATGTAAAGAATAGGCCGGACTATTCGGTGTATGTGTAGGCCAAGGGAAAATGAACCGTAACCAGAGAGAAGGATCCAATGTAGTACTGCCTGGCCAGTCGAAAGACCCCATAACTCTAGCGGTAGTATCTCAACAATTGGTAGACCTATCGATTTCATCTATAGTTAATAACATAAAAATAAAATGCTCTCTCTCTCTCTCCTCTCCTCTCTCTCTCTCTCTCTCTAAGCCTTTTGCATGTTTCCGGGTCATTGCTCTGAGTCGTTGCTCTGGGGAGGTATCAAGATGACGTATGGCATCTGTGTCTAAATGCCCCCCCCCCCCATCCCCCAACCCCTTCTCTCTCTCTCTCTCTCTCTCTCTCTCTCTCTCTCTCTATGCATGTAGAAAGAAACGCCAGAAATGCTGGATACCAGTCGTATACTTCGACGAGACAAGTCTGTTATTATTATTATTATTATTAATATTATTATTATTATTATTATTATTAGGATAGCGTGTGTGTTATTTATTTTGTCACTCTTTAAAGAAAACGAAAATGATTTCATGGTATACTCGTGTGTCATGCTTTAAAGAAAACGGAAATAATTTCCTGATATACTCGTGTGTCATGCTTTACAGAAAACAGAAATAAT
>NC_090736.1:10356580-10361580 GCF_036898095.1 Palaemon carinicauda | reverse complement strand
TTTTACTCCACCCGTGGAGACTCCATTTGCTCTTTGAGAGAGAGAGAGAGAGAGAGAGAGAGAGAGAGAGACAAAGATTTTTTAGTTCACCCGCAGAGACTCTATTTGCTCATTGAGAGAGAGAGAGAGAGAGAGAGAGAGAGTGTGTTACAAGGAGTCATAAGGATTTTGAATATCTCAAAGATTTTTTAGTCCACCCGCAGAGACTCTATTTGCTCTCCTCTCTCTCTCTCTCTCTCTCTCTCTCTCTCTCTCTCTCTCAATGAGCAAATAGAGTCTCTGCGGGTGGACTAAAAAATCTTTGAGATATTCAAAATCCTTATGACTCCTTGTAACACACTCTCTCTCTCTCTCTCTCTCTCTCTCTCTCTCTCTCTCAATGAGCAAATAGTCTCTGCGGGTGGACTAAAAAATCTTTGAGATATTCAAAATCCTTATGACTCCTTGTAACACACTCTCTCTCTCTCTCTCTCTCTCTCTCTCTCTCTCTCTCAATGAGCAAATAGAGTCTCTGCGGGTGGACTAAAAAATCTTTGAGATATTCAAAATCCTTATGACTCCTTGTAACACACTCTCTCTCTCTCTCCTCTCTCTCTCTCTCTCTCTCAATGAGCAAATAGAGTCTCTGCGGGTGGACTAAAAAATCTTTGTCTCTCTCTCTCTCTCTCTCTCTCTCTCTCTCTCTCAAAGAGCAAATGGAGTCTCCACGGGTGGAGTAAAAATCTTTGAGATATTCAAAATCCTTGTGACTCTCTCTCTCTCTCTCTCTCTCTCTCTCTCTCTCTCTCTCTAGCAAAGAGCAAATGGAGTCTCCGCGCGATGGACTAGAAAATCTTTGATATTAAAAATCCTTGTGACTCCTTGTAACACTCTCTCTCTCTCTCTCTCTCTCTCTCTCTCAATGAGCAAATAGAGTCTCTGCGGGTGGACTAAAAAAATCTTTGAGATATTCAAAATCCTTATGACTCCTTGTAACACACTCTCTCTCTCTCTCTCTCTCTCTCTCTCTCTCTCAATGAGCAAATAGAGTCTGCGGGTGGACTAAAAAATCTTTGAGATATTCAAAATCCTTATGACTCCTTGTAACACACTCTCTCTCTCTCTCTCTCTCTCTCTCTCTCTCAATGAGCAAATAGAGTCTCTGCGGGTGGACTAAAATCTTTGAGATATTCAAAATCCTTATGACTCCTTGTAACACACTCTCTCTCTCTCTCTCTCTCTCTCTCTCTCTCTCTTATGTATAAAAGTTAGTTCTGTTTAATCAATTTAGCAATTGTCAAATTCTTCTGAACTATTTTACGTAGTACATATTCATGTAGATATGGCTACTCAGATTTCAGGTCTAACATACTTAAATTTTACTGTCATTAACCTTCTTGATGTTACACTCATTACGATTCAGTTTACGATACTAAATCCAAACACTAAGAATTTACGTTTAAAGGTCGCTCATGAATGGCAGAACAATGCCCTAGAGACTGACCATATATTATATGATCAGCGCCTAAGCTCCCTCTCCACCCAAGCTAGGACCAGGGAGGGCCAGGCAGTGGCTGCTGATGACTCAACAGATAGACCTATAGGCTCCCCCAAACCCCCCAACCTTAGCTCACAAGGATGGTAAGGTGCAGACACTAAAGGCACTAACGAGTCTGAGTGGACTTGAACCCCCGTCTGGCAAACACCAGGCAGAGTTGTTACCAATCAGGCCACAACAACCTGCTACTCTCTTAATTCATCTTTTTTTCTGTAATTAATCACATAAATTAAGAAAAATTACCTAATGCTGTTTTAACGTCTTAATATTTAGATCTCCTCCCACGCCTATTGACACAAAGGGCCTCACATAGATTTTGCCAGTCGTCTCTATGTTGAGCTCTTAATTCCATCATACTTCTCCATTCATCATCTCCAACTTCACGCTTCATAGTCCTCAGCCATGTAAGCCTGGGTCTTCCAACTCTTCTAGTGCCTTGTGGAGCCCAATTAAACGTTTGGTTAACTAGTTTCTCTTTGGGAGTTCGAAGGAACAATACGGGAAGAAAAATATAAAATAGAGGTATAAGAAAAAAGTGTCAATTTTTCTGACACTGTTTTCAGGAAAAATTCCTAATGAATGTCTGTTCTTATATTGGGTTTTGATTTGACGAGTTAGATTAGAATGATTGGACTTTGAGCGCTTCATTTTATGAAAAATGATATTAAGTTTTATCTATAAGACGAGAAAGCAGAATGAACTATTATTATTATTATTATTATTATTATTATTATTATTATTATTATTATTATTATTATTATATTATTTATTAAGCTACAACCCTGGTTGGAAAAGCAGGATGCTATAAGCCTAGGGGCTCCAACAGGGAAAATAGCCCAGTGAGGAAAGGAAACAAGGAAAAATAAATTTTTTAAGAAGAGTAACATTAGAATAAATATCTCCTATATAAACTATAAAAACTTCAACAAAACAAGCGGAAGAGAAACAAGAGAGAACAGCGTGCCCGAGTGTAGCCTCAAGCAAGAGAACTCTAACCCAAGACAGTGGAAGGCCATAGTACAGAGGTTATGGCGCTACCCAAGACTAGAGAACAACGGTTTAATTTTGGCCTTTATAGATAAATTACCTACACTGTTAAAAAATTGCATTAGAAACGGTAAATATTTGGCAACATTCATTCCAGGATTTTTACCGTTTTAAAAACGGATTTGCTGATATAAATGAGTGATATTGCGGTCATCAACCTGTAAAATATAATAACACACTAAGATAAAATTACGGTCGCCTGTATTTTACTGAAATACGGGTGAGAATAGTATATTTTTTACGGAGAATTTCCGATTAAAATTACTTTTTTTCCTAACAGTGTACAACAAGACTGGCATTTTCACATTTTGAAATCCTAATAATACTTTTGTGAAAGCAAGATACGTAATAGCACATATGCATCTCTATTTTTGACCCATTTTTTGACCTTTCTTTTCGAACAATTATTCGGAGAACATCATCAATTCGAATACGATACAGCTTAATCAGATCGGCTGTCTTTCATCAATGCAAAGCGATTCAATTATGAGCGAACATCAGAAATTTCATCTTATTTCAGGCTAGTAGGTAGTAGGTTGGCCAGGGCACCAGCCACCCGTTGAGATACTACCGCTAGAGAGTTATGGGGTCTTTTGACTGGCCAGACAGTACTACATTGGATCCTCCTCTCTGGTTACGGTTCATTTTCCCTTTGCCTACATACACACTGAATAGTCTGGCATATTCTTTACATATTCTCCTCTATCCTCATACACCTGACAACACAGATTACCAAACAATTCTTCATCACCCAAGGGGTTAACTACTGCACTGTAATTGTTCAGTGCCACTTTCCTCTTGGTAAGGGTAGAAGAGACTCTTTAGCTATGGTAAGCAGCTCTTCTAGGAGAAGGACACTCCAAAATCAAACCACTGTTCTCTAGTCTTGGGTAGTGCCATAGCCTCTGTACCATGGCCTTTCACTGTCTAGGGTTAGAGTTCTCTTGCTTGAGGGTACACTCGAGCACACTCTCCTATCTTATTTCTTTTCTTCTTGTTTTGATAAAGTTTTTATAGTTTATATAGGAGATATTTATTGTTGTTACTCTTCTTAGAATATTTTATTTTCCTTTTTTCCTTTCTGCACTGAGCTATTTTCCCTGTTGGAGCCCCTGGGCTTATAGCATACTGCTTTTCCAACTAGGGTTGTAGCTTAGTAAGTAATAATAATAATAATAATCACGTGACCAATATATTTCAGACATTTTTTTTTTCTTTTTTTTTAACTGCTGCGAGATTTAATGCATTGGGCTGTTTAGTAGAATTTTCGAATTGTTCTTAGTCAGTTTGGTACCCTTAGAAAAAAACCGTAAATTTAATTGGAAATTCTCCGTAGTAATATACTGTTCTCAGCCGTATTTCAGTAAAATACAGGCGACCGTAATTTCTATCCTACTTAGCTATTATCTTTTATCGGTTGTTGACCGTAACATCACTCCTTAACGTCAATATATCCGGTAAATGACGGGCAACATTTATTCCAGGATTTTAACCTTTTTCGGCAGATTTTCAACAGTCTATAATGCCTTTGTCATTGAAGGATAAGTATTATGATAAGGATATCCTACCAGTCCTTCGTAATTATCCCTGGAAACATTCCTTATAAGGAAATGGCAGAGGTTCGCGCATCAGCCTATGGCACTTGTATGTTTGAAAAATCCTTTCCTTTTTTAAGGTAGTAGGTTGGCTAGGGCACCAGCCACCCGTTGAGATACTACCGCTAGAGAGTTATGAGGTCCTTTGACTGACCAGACAGTACTTCATTGAATCCTTCCCTCTAGTTACAGTTCACTTTCCCTTTACCTTCACACACACCAAATAGCCTGGCTCATTCTTTACAGATTCTCCTGTGTCCTCTTACACCTGACACCACTGATTGTTACTGTTCTTAAAATATTTTATTTTAATAGTTAATTACGCTCTTATATTCTTGATTCTTTTCCTCACTGGGCTATTTTCCCTGTTGGAGCCCTTAGACTTATAGCATCCTGCTTTTCCAACTAGGTTTGTAGCTTAGCAAGTAATAATAATAATAGTAATGCTCACTCTCAACACAAGATGGCGGAGCAAACAAATGTTCATTCCCTAGGTCACTATGTAATGGAAAACGGTTTACCATTCAACACTCCAAAATCAAACCATTGTTCTCTTGTCTTGGGTAGTGCCATAAGCCTCTGTACCATGACCTTCCACTGTCTTGGATTAGAGTTCTCTTGCATGAGGGTACATTTAGGCACACTCTTCTATCTTATTTATATTCCTCAGTCTTTAAAGTTTTTTATTGTTTATATATGAAATATCTAATTTAATGGTATGTTTTCAGTATATTTTTTTTTTCATTTTGACTATTTATTACTTATCTTGTAGCTTTTTATTTAACCAATTTCCTTTCCCAACTGGGCATTTTTTTTCTGTT
>NC_090736.1:10346580-10349080 GCF_036898095.1 Palaemon carinicauda | reverse complement strand
TATTTTCTATTACTTGGACTAGTGCAGCTAATAAGTCTTTTATTTTCTATTACTTGGACTAGTGCAGCTATTAAAAGCCTTTTATTTTCTATAAAAAAAAAATTTTACTTGCTTGAGTGTACACTCAGGCACACTATTCTATTTTATTTCTGTTTTTCTTTTTTTGTCAAAAATTTTATAGTTTATGTAGGAGATAGTTATTTTAATGTAGTTACTCTTCTTTAGATTTTGTATTTTTCCATGTTTTCTTTTCTCACTGGGCTATTTTCCATGTTAGAGCCTCTTGACTTATAAACTGCTTTTCCAACTAGGGTTGTAGCTTAGTAATAATAATAATAATAATAATAATAATAATAATAATAATAATAATAATAATTATAATAAGGTTTGGATTACCCTTTTGCCATAAACTCATTAAACAGGTACTCTTTGCCATTACCCAAAAATTAAGAAACAGGTAATGTCATCTTCCCACCGTAGTTTCATCATTTCTAATTGCCAGTACATGTAAGTTATCTTGATTTGAATATCCTGATATTAAAAATAGTCTTACTTTACTATGTGGGTGTAGATTGGCAATATCTATAAATGGTTATTTTGTATTGTTAACATTCTCAAGCTATTTATATTGCAAGAGCCCGTGCTGACACCAGGCCAGATAATCTGAAAACAGAGCCATTAACCGAGTTAAAATTCCAGTTGTGTGATTTCATTATTTTTTCGTATTTGAAAATTAATGAAAATATTCCATAACTAATCATCAATAAATACATTCAGTTTTTTCTTTTGTATATACATTGTACTGAATGTACGAGGTAGTACGTTGGCAAGGGCACCAGCCACCCGTTGAGATACTACCACTAGAGAGTTATGGGGTCCTTTGATTGACCACACACTACTACATTGGATCCTTCCCTCTGGTTACGGTTCATTTTTCCTTTGCCTACACATACACTGAATAGTCTGGCCCATTCTTTACATATTCTACTCTGTCCTCATACACCTGACAAAGAGATTACCAAACAATTCTTCCTCGCTCAAGGGGTTAACTACTGTAATGTAATTGTTCAGTGGCCGCTTTCCTCTTGGTAAGGGTAGAAGAGATTCTTTAGCTATGGCAAGCAGCTCATCTAGAAGATCACTCCAAAATCATACCATTGTTTTCTAGTCTTGGGTAGGGCCATAGCCTCTGTACCAAGGTCTTCCACTGTCTTGGTTTACAGTTTTCTTGCTTGAGGGCACACTCGGGCACACTATTCTATCGTATTTCTCTTCCTCTTGTTTTGTTAAAGTGTTAATAGATTATATATGAAATATTTATTTTGATATTACTGTTCTTAAAATATTTTATTTTTCCTTGTTTCCTTTCCTCACTTGGCTATTTTCCCTGTTGGAGCCTCTGAGCTTATAGCATCTTGCTTATCAAACTAGGGTTGTAGATTAGCAAGTAATAATAATAATAATAATAATAATAATAATAATACACGGTCGTGTGGTTTGAGCATAAGGAACTACATAACCAAATTTCAGACTTTCGCCGACATGGCTACCTGTGGTAATAGCTAACAGATTGCAACTACACGATGTTGCCATGTAAATTATTACTTCTATTAACCTGTAATTTTTTTTTTTCATTTGTATGGGATAAGTACGGTTGCCTTCTAATGATACGTGTCCATAAAAAATCAAAACTTCGGAACTCTTTTAGGGCCAGCGTCAACATTATATGTCCTTTTATACAGAGCATACGTTGAACGCTCCTCTAGATGTTACTGCATTGTTGCCAGATGTTCTAGATCAAATTTCAGTAAAGAAGTAAAATTCCCGTAATATTTCTCAAATTCCCCACGTATAAATTTTCATACAAAATTATTTATTAGTCATATAAAATATCTTTTATAGATTTCACAATGAGGAATATTTTTTTCCTGTTATTTGTGTGACTATAGGTCTAGTCAGCTTACATGTAACTTGGTAACACTGGTTGCTGTAGCGACCGGCCCAGACCACCACCACCTTCTTGCCATCACGTCTCTCAAACTTTATTCCAATTTCTGGCTGACTATTTTCATCACGTCTCCCTGACGTCATTACATCGCCAGAAGTTTGGACTGTCGAAAAATCAGGGCTGTTGCTCCCAAGACGCTGTTCTTCAGACCTGAGTCTGGGGACTGTGCCTAGGCTGTATTCTTTTGGGCTACAGTGGATAGGTGCCGTTTTTTACCAGATTTTATTAAGAGTTTTTCTTTACTTTCAATTATAACTTGTATATCACAGATAAGTGTTCCAAAATCAACTCACGTCCTCCATTGCGGATATAGATAAGGTAAGATTTTTCTTTAATTTTACCTATAAGTATATTATCCTATTCAAATTTATGAGTTCATTTCCTGCATCTATTATTATTATTATTATTATTATTATTATTATTATTATTATTATTATTATTAGCTAAGCTACAAGCCTAGTAGGAAAAGCAGTATTCTATCAGCCCAGGGAC
>NC_090736.1:10336580-10339080 GCF_036898095.1 Palaemon carinicauda | reverse complement strand
GAACACTGAATAGCATGCGTTAAAATTAACTATTATTAACATACAATTTCCTGCGATGGACATTATACACTGTTTTATTGTGTATTCTGTGTAAGGAATACAAACAATTTTACTTCCCATTCAGTAAGCGGTGTCTGTAATGTGTGTATTATGCATTAAAGTACCAACATATAATTCAACTTACCATACAGCAAGTGATGTGTATACTCTATGTATTAAGCGAAAAATACCAATATATAGTTTTACTTATATACAACGTAGTATATACTGTAGGCTATATATTATGTGTTAGATTAATAATATTCAATTTTCCTGCCTCATTACGAGTGTTATGTATGGTGTTTGCATCATGAGCTATTATAATTGTTAGTCGTTTCAAGTACAACACTTCAAAATGTCAGAAACTGTAACAGTACATAATATAGCCTCTTTCCAGCCTTTTCCCTACATTAAGGGGTCAGTTGCCTGATGTGCCCTCTCCAGTGCCTTCGATCAAAGGCATCTTCATCCACTAAACCTCTTCTCTCCATATCATCCTTCACCTTATCTTTCCATCTAATTCTCTCCCTCCCTCTTGATCTTCTCCCCATAACAGGTTCCTCCCAAGCCCTCCTCACTCCCTCCCCAACATCCATTCTCAACACGTGTCCACACCATCTCAGTCGTGACACTCTTATCATCTCCGTAATCTTTACTGCGCCTGCCATTCTTCTTATTTCTTCGTTTTCCAATCTTTCAAACATTGATATTCTCATAATCCCCTCAGCCTTCTCATCTATGTTCTCTCAAGCTTTGCTTCCTCTTTCCGTCTTAAAACCCACATTTCCGATCCATACATTAGCAATGGTCTTATTACTGTTCTATAGATCTTGACTTTTACCTTGATTGGCATTTTCTTATCACATACCACTCCTGCTACCTCCCTCTGGAGCCTAAGTGCTCGGCTACCCTCAAATCTGTGCTCTTAACAGACGGCTCTGCCACTCACTGTCCAAATGTAAAGGCAACCCCTCTGAGAAACTTGTTAAGCTTTTCGGTCCCGTGAAAGTAAAAAAACTCTTGATGGACCTTGATGCTTATGGAGGTGTAGACCCAGATGATATTTTTCCTTTGTAATCTATAAAGACAGCTGATTTCTTAGTTCCTAAGCTGTCTGTTATTTTTCGCAAGTCAGCAAAAAAGATGCTGTCGTTTTTATTAAAGAATTGGTAATGTTACTCCATTATGTAAATGTGTTTTTGGTAACTCGAATCCAGCTGATTACAGTCCAATTTCCATAACTCCCTTATCTAAACTTTTTTAACATCTTTTGGCAAAATTTCTAAGTAGGTACAGTATGACGAAAGTAATAAACTGTTTCCTAATTTTCCACTTGGCTTTCGCAAAGGCCTTGAAGTATGTGATGGCCTCCTCAAAATTTCCAATGCTGTACAGAAATCCCTTGATTGGAGTTAGGTAGTTCATATGATTGGCTTTTGTCTTAGTATTGCTTTTGACCGTGTTTATCATGAGGTTCTTGTTTTCAAACTCAAAACGTTAAGAGCAGGTAGGTATTTTCGTAGAATCATTATTGAATTTTTATGTAATAGATCGCATAAAGTTGTTGTTGATGGACGCTATTATATCTGGTGTCCCTCAGGGTAGTGTTTTTGGCCCATTACTTTTCATACTATATACACATATGTGGTCTGGCCTAGAAAAAAATCTCGTTGCATAGGCAGATGATGCTACTCTCTTTGCATCAATTCCATCTCCTGAATGTAGATCAGGGGTTTCTGAATCCCTTAAGAGAGATGTAGCTAAAATTAGTGCATGGCGCAAATCATGGGGTTTGAAGATGAACCCTAACAAAACTCAAAGAATGATTGTGAGTAGGTCGGAAACAGTGACTCCTCAAAATTCAGATCTCTTCATTGATAATGCTTCTTCAACTATATACACTTTTAAAATTTCAAGTGTAATCCTTGATAGTAAATTTCCTTTTGAGAAACACATTCGGTCTATTTCTTCTTCGGTTGTAGGAAAAAATGGCTTATTGAAAAGGTCTTTTGGAGATTTTCGGTGATCAATCTATCCTGAAGTGTTTGAATTCTTTCATTCTACCTTGTTTTGAGTATTTTTCTCCTGTCAGGTCTTCAACTGCTGATTCTCATCGTAATTTATTGGACAGCAACTTACGATCTAATAGATTTCTTATTCCTGATCTGGATGATAATCTCTGGCACCGTCGTTAAATTAGTTCGTCATGCATGTTGCCTTAGATTTTTCATAATTCTGACCATCTTTTACATTCAGATCTTCCCATTTTGTACGTAGTACTATAGTCAATTTTTTTTAGTGAGGCAGATTTGCACCGACTCGCTGGGATGCCCTTTTAGCTCGGAAATTTTCCTAATAGCTGATTGGTCGGAAATATTTTTGTCCGAATACTTCCGACCAATCAGCAATTAGGAAACTTTTCCGAGTGAAAAGGGCACCCCTGTGAGTCAGTGCAAATCTG